>NW_028300614.1:0-95720 GCF_049724085.1 Artemia sp. Qi Xiang Cuo
ATATTGTCGTCGAAATAAATATTCAAATAATCAATTCATTGTCAGTATAATTTTATTTTTTAACATGGGCGCCGGATTCAATGGTAAATATAAACCTTTGCTGAAACCGGATCTAGCTTCCAGGATCAAAGCAACATTTACTTTAGAGCCAAAGAACCCATAGCGCCCCCAGCGCCCAACTTGGAAGATAAATACAAGCACACCCAAGTATCAATTCATAAAACCAAATATTAAGTTATTTTAAATTTGGTACAGAAATTCTTCTTTCTTCTTTAAATAGCGATTTTTACTGGAGGCAAAGAATAAAAAGCGCAAGGAACTCACTAACTTGCAAAATCCCATCCGATCTGGTGTTTATTTACCTTTCAATCTGGCGCCCAAAGTTAAAACCAAAGCGGGGTTGACATTAAATTTATTATTTGACTATTTATTCAGTCGACAATATTATCATGGTCAATTTTTTACTTGATAAAAAATCTGTATCGGACAGCACAAGCCTAAGTATTGCAAATACCTACATGTATGCAACACTAACATTTTTAATTTATCCGAACCCAAAAATGAATGAAATATTGGAAATATTTCTGAACGCCCAGAAAGAACCCAAAGTTGATCTCTCCTGTGGCTTGATATGTCTCTCCGAAATGTGTTTGCCGACAGAAGCCAAATATCATATCTCAAGTTAGCAAATCACAGATGGTGCGGGTATACACAAAAGAATTCTACTGAGGGGGAGCTGGATTTCCCGCCATTTTTTCGTAACAATCAGAAATCAAATAAAAATTTTTTTTCCATCTTTCCATCTTTTTTAAATCCAAGTAATAGATTGGATTTAAAAAAGAAACTGAGTTTCTTTTTTAAACTATAAATTCAGTTTATAAAAAAATTTCTCTGACAGTGAATCGAACCCGGATCTCCCGCCTGACAGTCAGGAACAGCGACCATTGTACCACAGACACTAACGGATTTATTATTTTAGCGTCCAGTATCTATTTTTGACGCAAGCAAATTCCCACAAAACTTGATATTTGGTTTTTGGAAAATAGGGAAGGAATGATCGGATTGAGCTGAAATTTTGAGGATAAGCTCCCAGGCCCAAAGTCTAAAGCTCTTTTTTGATCCTGGGCACTTGGACTCTGGAAGCTGAGGAGCTAAAGTATCAAAGCTTTGATCCTGGAAGCTAGATCCGGTTTCAGCAAAGGTTTATATTTACCTTTGAATCTAGCGCCAAAGTTAAAAATAAAACTGTACTGACAATAAATTGATTATTTGAATACTTATTTGGCCGAAAATATAAGTATGAATTATTTTTCACTTGATAAAAACACTGTATAGGGCATCATAAGCCCAAGCAAGGCCAACGCCCGCATCCACGTAACAGAAGAATTTTTTATTTATCAGAACCCAAAAATGAAAGATATATTTGAAATATTTCTGGACGCCCTGAAAAAAACCATACTTGATTTCTCCTGTAACTTGATATGTCTCTGCGAAATGTGTTTACCGACAGAAACTAAATTTCCCCTCTTTTAACTTGACATTCTCTCTCTTTGCCAAGCTCCCTTTGCAGACACACTGAATGGCTGACTCTAATCTTTAGTAGAATTCTTTTAAGCATGTCAACAATATTTATGATTGACAAACATAAGTTAAGATAATAATTTTTTTAACCGCTATTTACAGAAGAAAGAAGACTTTGCAGTACAAAAGGTAAAATAGCAATATTTGGCTTTATGATTTGATACTTGGGTATGCTTGTATTTATCTTTCAAGTTGGGAGCTGTGGGCGCTATGGGTTCTTGGGCGCTAAAGTAAATGTTTTGGGTTCTTGGGCGCTAGTGGGAGCTGGGCTTTAAAGTATCGTTGGTTATAAACAATAAGTTCTTCCCAATATTTGGATTTATTTCTGTTCCATGTGGCACATATTTTTACTATATTTTATTTCAAAAATTACTTTCAATTTTTAAATGTAAATACAGATGAAAGTAGTGAAATTTGCAGCACGCTGATTGGCTATAATCGAAAATCCTAGACATTTGTTCTAGCCCCTAGAACTCTGTGTCTAGCTAAGCGTGTCTAGCTAAGCGCATTGTCTAGTATGTCTAGCTAAGCACCAAATTTTACTTGTGAATGGCCGTTGCCTAGACATTGAATTCTGGCTAGACATGTGTTCTAGACACGGATTATAGCTAGACACGCATGTGAACGCCGCTTTAAGCTTTTAAATATACTGTGTAAGATTACTGCCTGTTCAAATAAAAATTATTATATTTAAGTGATTTTTTGGTTTATTTAGTGATTTTCATCAATAATCTAGTGATGTATATGCTAATTTGGTGATTTTTTCTGTAGGCAATCACTGGAACTAGTGGTAAATCACTAGGAATGGCAATCATAATTTTGTGGCGAATCATATTTACAATATTCCCGATAACTTGATTTGAGATAGACACCAGTTGAACGCGAAAATGAACAAGGTGCATTTTTCTAGCAAAAATATTCAAAAAAATTCTTAAATTGCCCTTTTGTTCAAAATAATTGAGAGATCCCGTAGCTATACATTAAGGGTCGGAAAGACTTTAAAACCTCAGGGACAAGAGCTGTAGACTAAACAAATTCCCCATTGTTTTTATATTGCGTTTTACGCAGCACATATTGCATGGTATTAAGGAAAAGCCCTCGGAGAATATTTAGGGGGTAGTATTCCCTGGTCCTAAATTAAAGGAAAATATGTGAATGCACAGGATTTATCTATAATATAAGAATTTATTACTGAAAAACTGATATTACAAGCCCAGGCGGGTCAAATTAACACCTTACGGTCAAAAGCCACACAAAAAAAAAGTAAATATAAGTCAACAAAAATTTCAGAATTTGGTACATATCATTTAATATTATATTACATATCATTTAGATTATGGCCACTTTTTAAGACTGTTAATCAGTGAAAAGGAAAATTGTGGAGCCATCGATAAAATCACGGCAGGAGTCTGTAAAAATGCTGCATTTACCAATCAAGTTTGAAATGTCTGTAGATGACACATCAGTATTTCCGTGGTTTTTATTGAACCGAACAAAGAATTTTAGTGACGTCGGAAAAATCCTGGCACAAAGCGCCACGATTTTACCGACTTCTATTTTTTACCGAGTGACCAAAAATATTTGGGGGCGTCCCCCTCCGTCCCCCATACGTGATGGCCCTGCTTTGAGTACTGAAGAACAGCTAAGGCTAGCACGTTAAAACTTTCAAGGAGTTCTGAGAAGGATGCTGAAATAAATTCAATGAAAAACCTGCCTCAAGCTTGTTAAAAGGACGCATTTTCGATATCTCAAGAGTGTAAGGGTATTTAATTAAAGTTATTAAGTTGAAGGTTAGGGTATTAAGTTGAGGGATGTTCATGCAACTCAAAAGATAATGCATGCATCCTGGTCACGAAATACACCTCTTACTTTATATAGAGAACGAATAGGAGTACTAAGTGGAAACTTCCAATACATGCTGAGGGGAACTTTGAACTAAACCAAATAATACTATGTGCTTTGATGTTGTCAATACAACATTTCTGAAGTATTCGAGAATAGTTAGGGGTATGAAGTTGAAAGTTTCATGGCGAGCATAACAAAATCATAATGTACATCGAGGTTGTAAAAAGGGGATACATTAAATACATCAGTAACAGTATCAAATACATGTATCGATTACATAAGTACTTAGCTTACTACGTAAGTTAAGTAGAAACTTTTAGAGAATATTAGGGGGCAAGCTGTTAAATTAAATCACAAGATACTAAGCGCAAAGGATGAATCAGCAAATACTCAAAAATGGGTAGTGGCAATAAGTGCAATTGTAATTGGCCCATTATGTTTTAAAACTAATTTTTGCTTCAAACTAAATCAAAAGGCATTGTGTTTATAGTTGCCAAAAAGACACTTCAGCAATATATCGATAACGACCGGGGTATTAAGTTGAAACGTTTGTGGATACTACTATTACTATTTCGGCTCTTACAATTTAAATAAATAAAGAGTGCAAGCGTATCCAAGTAGTCAAAGAGTATAGATAGAATCTTTTGGGAATGATATTAAGTTTTATTTTTCAGGTCAATTTCAGAAGCTATAAATTTAAATGAAAAAATACTGTTTTTGTCAAGATTAAAAATTGTTGAAAAAGTTTCTCCAACATAAAAATAGCAACCCATACTATGGATTCTTGTAGAAGAACACTGAAAATATATAAAATATTATTTTTTCCATTAAAAAGACTATGAAAAAAAAAACGAACAGAAATTGATTTAAAAAACTATTTCCACTAAAAACATATTTTTCAAAGAAAAGTAGAGCTCCATTAAGCAAACAATGAGCAAAAATAAAATAACACCATCTTTTAAGGGTAAAACTACCACAAATCACCATCAATAAATATCCATATTAAGGGGGGGGGGGCAAGTATAGCTGGTCTGCATGCAAAATGTGTTTGGTGCAAGTATTATGCATATTAAATATATATATAGAGAAGTATATTTTAAAGCCACATATACGTCCATGAATATAGTAAAATAACAAAAATGAAAGACACAATAACATACTTTGATCAGCGATCATCATAAAACACTTAAATGAAACAAAATATCAATCATCATTACACAAAACATCAATAAATAAATGAACCTCAAAAGGAACACAAATCAAAATAAATAGCCAAGTCAAACTCAAAACAAGCAAAAATTAACATGAGTAGGGCTTATAACCCCATGCCTTCTCATAACCAGAACACAATTTGCGCTTAACTAAAAACAAAAATGTTTGAAATGTTTTTACTTTTCTTGCTTTCTTAAATAATTGTATGCACTCTTTGATGCTTGTTCAAATGTCCTGCTTGAGAAAAGGTTTGGTCACACACATCACACTTAAACGGTTTGTCACCAGTATGCAATCTTTTATGAGTGTTCAAACTTTGTGCGAGAAAAAATGTCTTGTCACATTCATCACATTTAAACAGTTTCTCACCCGTATGCATTCTTTTATGTGTTTTCAAATGCTCAGGTCGAGAAAAGGTCTTGTTACATACACCACATTTAAACGGCTTCTCACCTGTGTGCACTCTTTGATGGGTGTTCAAATGTGATGATTGAGAAAGGGTTTTGTCACAAACATCACACTTAAATGACTTCTCACCCGTATGCACTCTTTTATGGGTGTTCAAACTGTATGCTCGAGAAAAAGCTTGGTCACATATATCACACTTAAACGGTTTTTCACCAGAATGCAATCTTTTATGAGTGTTCAAATAATGTACGAGAGCAAAGGTCTTGTCACATTCATCACATTTAAACGGTTTCTCACCAGTATGCAATCTTAAATGAGTGTTCAAATTTCCTACGAGAGAAAAGGTCTTGTCACATACATCGCACTTAAACGGCTTTTCACCTGTATGCAGTCTTTGGTGCCGATTCAAATATGATGAATGAGAAAAGGTTTTGTCACAAACATTACACTTAAACGGTGTTTCACCAGTATGCAATCTTTTATGAGTGTTCAAACTTTGTGCGAAAGAATATGTCCTATCACACACATCACACTTAAACGGTTTCTCACCAGTATGCAATCTTTTATGAGTGTTCAAATTTTGTGCGAGAAAAAATGTCCTGTCACATTCATCACATTTAAACGGGTTTTTACCAGTATGTATTCTTGTATGTTTATTCAAATGCGCAAATTGAGAAAACGTCTTGTCACATACATCACACTTAAATGGCTTCTCACCTGTGTGCACTCTTTGATGGGTGTTCAAATATGATGATTGAGAAAAGGTCTTGTCACATACATCACACTTAAACGGCTTTTCACCAGTGTGCATTCTTTTATGGGTTTTCAAACTGTATGCTCGAGAAAAAGTTTGGTCACATATATCACACTTAAACGGTTTTTCACCAGAATGCAATCTTTTATGAGTGTTCAAATAATGTACGAGAGCAAAGGTCTTGTCACATTCATCACATTTAAACGGTTTCTCACCAGTATGCAATCTTAAATGAGTGTTCAAATTTCCTACGAGAGAAAAGGTCTTGTCACATACATCACACTTAAATGGCTTCTCACCTGTATGCACTATTTTGTGTCTGTTAAAATGTGATGAATAAGAAAACGTTTTGTCACAAACATTACACTTAAACGGTTTCTAATCCGTATGAATTCTTTTATGGTAGTTCAAATTTGCAGCGCGAGAAAACATCTTGTCACATATATCACATTTAAACGGTTACACACCTGTATGTACTCTTTCATGCCAGTTCAAATGTGATTATCGCGAAAATATTTTATCACAAACATCACACTTGAACGGTTTCTCCCCAGTATGCATTCTTTGATGTTTGTTCAAAGTTTCAAGTTGAAAAAATATCTTGTCACATACCGTGTCACATATCCCAGACACGTGTTTTTAAAAATGACCTAAAATTTAAAACTATATAGATTTAAATAGCAGCAAAAAAAAAAAAGAATAAAAACTTAAAAAAAAAAAAAAAAACATCTTTCAATATGTATTTAAAAACCTACAGAGTAAAAAAAGTCGAATAAAACAAATTATAAAAAATCAATAAAACGAAAAAAAAAAATAAAGTTTTCAATTTTTTTTAAAAGTTTAAAGAAAAAACAGTGTATGTTTCGATATGTTTTAATTTTATTTTCGAACTCTCTTCTCTCTCTCATGGTGAAACTTATATTTAGCTTTTAAAATCAGTTATTCTAATGCAACGAAAGTGCGAAAAATAAATACTAACCGATCAAAAGTATACCGAGAGGTAAATCAAACCCTAAGTGATAGATAGGAGCTATTACAACAATTATGAGGAATTACTGTAACTAAAATATAAAGAGCTAATAGAATAGACATTATATGTTGAAAGTAAATTTTTTAGGGATAGCCACTAATGCGGTTGATTTTTTCGAGAATTCGGCTGTTTCAACTGCAAGGATTAAACTTTATTCAGCTACAGTTCCAGACGACTGTTGTCCTAAGCGCGTTGGCAATAAAGCAATTACAAACAATATCAGAGATATGATTGATTTAATCCGGAAATGTGATTCTGAGAACATAACTATTCCTATTTATCTGATCCGACTTCCAACCGATGTTCCTACCATACCGGCTGTAGCATATTCACGCTTAGCTACCAAGATTAATAAAATTGGCCGAATTCTAGAAGTTATTGATTCTAAGCTCACAAATTATGATATGAATTTCCCGGCATTACCTACTGTCCCCGCGAATGATAATCTAGCCACAGTTGTTATCTCGAATGTGCCTAAGGTTTTGAATAACCCAGCAAAACGTAGAGGTAATTGACAAGATCTCCGGTCATGAGGCAATTAGCAGCATACGGTCATCTAACGATAAACTTGTTGTAAGAATCGATAATGTGGCCGTGAATGATTTTTGCAAGGCTGTGCCCTCAGCGAACTCTAAAGCCAAATTTATCGAAAAGAAATATTTTGGTCTATTAAAGGGTATAGGCACTGACTACGATATCTCTCGCCTTACTGAATACCCTGGAGTTTCTGACGTAACAAGGCTTGGAACTTCCCATGCACTCAGAATTTCGTTTGTAGATGTTGCAACTAAGATCAATGCCATTAAAACTGGATTGAAAGTTGATTATGAATTTTTGAGCGGTTTTTGAGTATCTTCTGATCCCGCGTTGTTGCCATAGATGCCGTTCTCCTGACCACGTAGTTGCCAACTGCAGAAGCCCAGTCGTGAAATGCTCCCGATGCTCCAATCCCTACGAATCATCAAAGGACTCTCCCTGTCAGTTGTACCCTAAATGCGCTAACTGTGGTGGAGACCATGTGTCATATAGTTTGCGATGTCCCAAGTTGCGTGCTATTGCTACCAAAGGTATTGCCAAATGATATCTTTGCCTATCTCTATTTGTTCTTTTAATATTAATGGGACCAAAGATAATGACATTTGTATTGATAATTTTCTTGATACATTTGATGTAGTCCTTTTTCAAGAACATTTATTGCCGGCTGTGAGAGTAAATTTCCTTCGACGTAGCCCCAGCCATATTGTTTTTTCTACAAATGCCCGAAGAACTCGTGGTCGTCCCTCCGGTGGGTTGGCTTGCGTGCTGAATCGGAAATTCTCTTCCCTTTCCCCACAGTGTTACGGATCTGATGATAGTTATTTAGCCGTCAGGATTGGTGATCTTGTACTAGTTAATGTTTATTTGCCACATAATAAGAATAATCTTGCGCCATTCACCCATTTTGTTAAAGCGTGCAAAAAATTGAAAAATTTGGTATCGGGTATTGAGAAACTTGGTTATGATTGGCTACTAATGGGTGACATGAACTGTGAAATGACCGAACAAGTAGCTGTCCCAATTGAACGTATTCGGTCCAACACGGAAAGTTTGTTTGGAATTATGACCCTCTTTTGAAAAAAGTGAAAAATCAGGCCAAGCTATGGTTACGTATTTGGATTGCTTGTGGGCGTCCCTCTCGTGGTACTGTTTTTAATATTAAATGTAAAACAAAAACGGCTTATAAAAGACAACTGCGGTCCGTCCGTGAAGCTGGAGTTAATTTTCCAAACAGTTCGAAAGAGTAGAAGTTTGTGACGGATTCTTCTAAGTTTACTGATTATAAGAGTGATACTATTCCGCAATCAGCTTGGATCCAACATTATTCTAATATTTTTTCCCGTGTTAATTTCGTTGTACATAGCCGATATTTCCAACTCCTTGCTAAGTGCCTTCCCGAAAAAATGCAACAAAAGCACGTCCCTCCTGTGTCAGCTGATATAATTACTGATTCGATCAGGCGGCTGAAGTCTCAGTCTATTGATATTGATGGTATAAGTGTTTTTCATTTACGGAAAGATTCTCGGGAACTAGTAAAACATTTGCAGCTACTTTTTCAAATGCGTCTTTGCTGTTCTTTAGTGCCTGATAGTTTCCTATGTGGTACTTTTACCTCAATTGTAAAGAGAGGAAAAGACGTAAATAAATGTGATTCTTATAGGCCTATTACTGTCGCTTGCAATATTAGCAAACTTTTTGAATATTTGCTTCTTCCTTATATTATTGATTTTGTGAATTATGATGCTAATCAGTTTGGATTTAGAAAGGGGATATCTTGTCAACACGCACATCGGGTGCTTGCTCTCCTTTTTAAGGATGCACAAACGAAAGGTCAATCATTACATATGTGCTTTAGACATATCTAAAGCTTTCGACAGTGTTGTGCACCCTCAGGCTTTTTATTCTTTACATCAGCTTGGTATAAACCCATAGATTATTTCTCTGTTACGTTTTTGGTATTCGAATTCATATGTGAGATTGAGATCGAATGGATGTGCTTTTGGAAATATTCCTGTTAAATGCGGGGTTAGGCAAGGAGGAGTTCTTTCGCCTCATATTTTTAATGCTTGTATTTCGAGTGTGATTAATAAGAGTCCCTCCAGTTGTTTTTTTGGTTTTTAGGAAGTGTCTTATTTAGCATATGCTGATGACCTCCTCCTGATTAGTCGTTCCAAAAGGAGGCTTGAACGGAATGTTAGCATGGTTGGATCTATGCTTAGTGAAATAGGCCTATCATTAAATACTTCGAAATGTGAATATTTACTCTTCAACGCTGTTAATCCCCCTGCTACTCCCCTTGCTTGCAACACCTTTATGGTACCTAGTGTCCCTGTTATCAAATGGCTTGGTATTTCCATATGTGAATCCGTAGGAAGCATCCGGCGTAAATTTATTTGTGATTCGAAGGATAAGCTTAAAGCTGGTTATGCGAAAATAGTTGCAAACCGTGGAGGTTTTAATAGGCATGGTCTTGCTAAACTCTACTGTAGTTTCTGTGACCATGCGATTTTATCCACTTCTGGGCTGTATCCGCTTTTTACTAAGCATGATTTGAAACAAATGAAGGTTAATTATTTTAGATACTGTAAGTTCCCATTGTATTTGCCGCTTGCTGTGCGCAATAGGCGCCTTGTTGGTCGTTATGGTGCAACAGCGATTCTATCCTCGCTTGAAACGGTGCAAGCGAAGATCCGTCAGGATGCTAGTTTTTGGTTGGGCCCACATCACAGTCTTATCCGTTTTTTTTATTAGTGATTATATTTGTGGTTAGATTGTCGTTGTTCTTTTTCTTTTTTTTGTTTGTATTGCTACACTATTTTAAATTTATTTTACAGTGGGTTAAAAATAAATTATTATTATTATTATTATTAATAGGAATAAACAGTGAAAAGCAATGACAAAAAAATTCTGGATACTTCGATCGCACATTCAGTGACACTGTCAGCAGCAAATATCCGGTATTTTTAGTCGTTGTTATTTATCGTCTTTTAAAAGAATTTATCCCTATTTAAAATACTATTTGAACGACCAAAGAAAACATGACTTTCATCGTTTTTACAAATACAATAGGACTCGCTATGTTCTTTTAGATATATTGATTTTATAAAAACAAAGTTTTTCAAAGAAAAGTAAAGGCAGTTATAAACTCAAGCACAGCAGATACAAATACTTGTTAAAAACGACCAGAAATTACTATTAAAGAATAAATGAAACCCGAAACAAATCAAAGCAAAAAAGACACTACAAGTAATAATATAAATTAATAAATAGATCTTGAAGCGAGTAATACTTTGATTGAATATAAAAATCAAGCTTAAAATGAAAAAATATTGTGCTATTTAAGAAATTAATGAAACTTAGAACGACACCGGAGTTTTGTTATCTAATTTGTCAACAATTTACAAAAAACTGCCTACATCAAAATTGGGAGCAGATGGGATTGGGGAAAACGGACCGAAGGGGGGGGCTAGTTGCTCTTAAATCTCTTGACACTAAAAAGTGAACTGGAACTTTTAATTTCCAATCAAATGAGCTTTTCATGAAGTTTATACGAGAATCCGTTTCACGAGAACCATACATGCCTTTAAGTCAAAACCGACAGCACCTTCTCCCGGGCCCTGGGGGGGGCTGCTGAGTTTTTCTTACCCGACCTTTGAACTATTTTTAACAAAACATCTATCTCAAAATTTTCATCAAATGGCGTTGGAAAGTTTTTATCGGATACATTTGGGGAAAAGAGGCGTGGGGGGGGGGGGCTGGTTACCCTCTGATATCTTCTGACAATTAAAAAGTGAACTAGAGCTTTAAACTTCCAATAAAATGAGCCCTCTCTGAATTTTATAAGAGAATTCCTTCCATAAGATCCATATATGCCCCCAGGGAATAACTTATAACCCTTGCGCTGAAGACAGTGGCGGGAGTGTCCTAACCAAAGATATAATTTCCAGAACTTTCAACTACGTTGAACAAAATGGTTATCTCAAAATTTTGATTGGATGTGTTTGGGAAAATATTGGACGTGGAAGGAGTGTTAGATGCGTTCCAATCATTTCGACTATTAAAAAGGGCACTATCCATTTAAATTTCCAATCAAATAAGCCCTTTTTGAAGTTTCTACGACAACGCTTTCTATAAAAACCATATATGACCCAAGGGCATAACTTACACCCCTTGCCCTGAGGGTTGTGGGAGGGGGGGGGGGGTTCAACCTCAAAGACCTTATTTCTCAAATTTTCAACTACGTTAAATAAAATTGGTATTTCAAAATTTTGATTGGATCTGTTTGGAGAAGAGGTGGGTGTGAGAAGGGGGTTAGTTGCCCTCCAATCACTTTTGACTATTAAAAAGGGCACTAGCCCGTTGAATTTCTAAGCTAATGAGTCCTTTTTGAAGTTCCTACGGAAAAGCTTTCTATAAAACCTTTCATGTCCCCAGGGCACAACTTACAACCCTTGCCCTGAGGGCTGTGGGGGGGAGTGTCCTCCTTAAAAACATTATTTATATATGGAAATCAACTACGTAGAACAAAACGGCTATCTCATTTTGATTGGTGATCTATCAAATTTGATCTATCAAATTTTGATTGGATGTGTTATTGGCTCATCTCTTCCCTGCAATAAAGTGTCCTTATTAAAATTGATTCTTTAATTAGTTTGTCAAATAGTTCGTGGTAACGAAATGTAAGTAAGGAGCGACCCGGCTCAATAGTAACCGAAACTCAAAAAACGGGATTTTGATACCAATATTAAACTGATTCGAGGCTCAGGCGAAAAAGGCCCATTGTCGACTGCGACTCGCCCCAAAGAACACCAATAGTCATTTTGATATTGTCTACTGCCCCCTGCCGGCATGGCATTTTCCGACTGGAGAGGCCTATCTCTTTCGTCATACCTGTTATGCATGCAGCATAACGGGTCTGCATGCAAAATGTGTTTGGTACAATTATTCCGCATATTAGATATATAGACAAATAAGTGTATCTTACCTGAGAAATTAAATTAAAAAACAAGCTTTTTTTAACTGAAAGTAAGCAACGACGTTAAAACTTAAAACGAACAGAAATTATTCCGTATATGAAGGGGGCTGTCCCCTCCTCAACGTCTCGCTCTTTACGCTAAAGTTTTTCATAGTTTAAAAAAAAATAGAGTTGTGAGAAAGTCAAACTTTAAACCTAACCTAACCTAACCTGAAGGGGTTGACTCTTCCTCAACAACTCGCTCAACAAAAACACAATGTTTCAGATATACCTTCATTGTTAGAACATCTGGGTTCCTGGGTGTCGTAATCAAATTTACATGGTCCTGAAATACTAGGTAAATTAAGCAAAGGAACATCTTCACGTTTTTGTGACAAAAGACGGTTTGAGAAATGAAAGGGCTTCTCGCTGTCACCTGGTAAAGCATCTTCAATTTCTAAAACAAAATTTCAATGAAACAGACACAAAAAAAACTTCTAAAGTAAAGCTTACCAAGCAAACATGACAGCCTTTTCTTTTTAGTTAGGCTAGGCTAGGTGTAAAAATGTAAATATACAAACATCATATGTATTCGTAAAATCAGATCTATATACAGCTTTTTTGTTTCACAAATCGTTTTAAAAAATCCACTTTTTACAAAGCAAAAGAAAATTAGAAACAGTCAAGAAAATTCACTAACATGGAACAAACTAAAACCTGAAATTCATAACCTAGAACGAGTTGCTGGAGGAGTGTAGTTGTCTTGAATGGACCAAAAATCATATAAGAAAAATTGAAGGGATAAAACAGCCCCCCCCAGAACCTGCGGACAAGTGCTGTAAGCTTGGAAGGAACGTGGGTATTATGCAACGTATGAAATTCATTTTGCCGTTCGAAGCTATGCGTTCTATTTATTTCGCTCTTGTTCATTCTTATCTAAATTACTGCCCACTTATTTACTTGAATACTTTCAGATCCCATTTAATTCTGCTTCAGAGGCAACAAAATAAGGCGCTTCGTATTTTAAAAAGTTATCTTCCGTCCCCAGCGTCTTTCCCCAGTAAGTCTTCTACAAAGAGTTTATATTGTTTATTGAATATTCTTCCTGTTGAACTTGCAGTTACTTTTAACTCGATTTTATTCAAGGTTAATCATAATCTCCGGTCACTGCCCAGTTATTTCTTTTCTTTTGATTTGTTCCCAGTTGCTCCGCCATCTTCTCATCTAGCTCGCAGCATACGCAAACTACGCCAGCCGTTAATAATTTTAGAGAGGTCCCGGTTTTCTCTACGAAATAGTGTGGTTGCCGCGTGGAACCAATATGAATCTATTTTTGATTTTGATGTGTCGATTGGAATTTTAAAAAATAAAATAAAATCATTCCTTTTGGACATTTATTAGTCAATTATTATTTTCTTATTAATATATTCTCCTTATAATAATATTCTTTTCTTTTTTTTTTTTGATCTCTCTCGGATCTTGATATCCTTCTTCTTGTCCCATTGCTGGTTGAGAGTTTTTTATGTATCGTCGGGTGGGTGCCGTGATGTGGTGAGTAATTAACCTTACATTTATTGATTTATTTATATTTGTTTGTGAAGTTTACCATTTTGAATGAAAATCCGTATATTTCTTTATTGTTTTTCTTTTTTTTTATCTGTGCAAAACGAGCTTGTCTCACTGCCAGATATCTGTATATATTTAGTGTCATTATGTAAGATTGAATAATAAATGAACCTGAACCTGAACCTGAGTTATGCCCCCTGGACATATAAGGTTTTAATGGAAGAGATAGTCGTATAAATTTGGGAGGGGCCTCATTCGATTATAAATCTGAATTTTTAGTTCCCTTTTTGAGAGTCAAAAATAATTTGATGGAAACTAGCCCCCCCCCCTCTCCCATCCCAAACCAACCGTCTTTTCCCCAAATGCGTCTGATCAACTTTTTGAGATTTTCATTTTGTCCAGAATAGACACAACATCATATTTTTATGTTTTTTATGGATGTATTGATATTATAACTTCGTGGTGCGCTCTTCCTATTGGAATTTGGATGTTATTGTTCCCTTTTTAAAAACCAAAAGGGACCAGGAGGGCAACTAACCCTCCTACCTTCTTTACCTCAAATCCATCCCATTGAATTTTTATCAAATTTTTTAGATAGCCACTTTGTTAAAATAAGTCAAAAGATTAGTTAACAAAAACTCCAGTGTGAACACAAACCCATAGAGCCCTGGGACAAGTGTTGTATGTTATATCCAGGGGACATATAAGGTTCTTATGCAAGGGTTTTGAAAATATTTCACAGATTATATAAGTAAAACCCGCTCCCCAACTCAAAAAACCTATAAAAGGTATTCTACTCCAAAACTCAAGTAAGCTGACCCCGGGCTTTCCCTCCATGACCAGACCCCCCCCCCCAAAAAAAAAAAATTATTGCAATTTTTTATTCCAAAATTATGGCAACCCATCCCTTGCCCTTCATGGCCTGACCCCCTCCCCCAAGTAAAACATCAACTTATTAACGATATTTTATCCTAAGACTTGTGGAAGCTGATCCCTGGTCCTCCATGGCCCGCTACCCCTCCCGCGCCCCGAAAATTATCAATGATAAATCACAGGAACTGACCCCTGGCCCTCCCTCCCTCTGGTCAATTTATTCAGATCAAATGAATAAATTTTTTTATAGCTTAACAATCACAAAAATGGACAATTAAAAGTTAAAAGTAAAAGAAAAAATTATACAAAATTGGGGGTTCTGCATTAGTTCCCAAAACATAATATATAGTCTCACAAAGTTTATCAGCTGATTTAACTAACTTTATTCATCTCTTACATGTATTATGATTAGATATTCCCATCTGAGCCCCCCCTAACTACCCCTGATTTGGTGAAAATATTTCGTTCATCATCCCTGCACAAAGAAAAGATTGAAAGAAAATTTTTCAACCACACTATCAATTGTCTCAACAAACTTAAAAATTAAAGATAATACTTTGAGTTTTAATGTGTTTTGCGTCACAAAGAAGCCACTATTATCAACACTCAGCTCTTAATCGTTAAATCAGAGTACAAATGTAGTTAAAAAAAAATTTCTTAGCCTCACGTAATGAGCAGGGGAAAAAAAAAGAATAATTATTTTCTAGAACAAAGTAGCTTTTCTTTTATTCTGACATTTAAAAAATTAACTGTATAACTTACCGTTTTTAATGAAATAATCCTCAGAAACTGTGATGGGATCGGCCATTTCAGAAATTGTGGCTAATCCATGAAAGATATTGGAACGGGGTTAATGCAAATTATGAGAATTACAATACTATCATTGAAACTTGGATACAACACAGACTTTAGTCAGAAGAGCCCTAAAATACAAAAGATATTAGGATTGATGACTAAGAATGACTTTTAACCACTGCAGAGCAGATTTTATCTTGATATAGTTGAAAGAAAAAAACTCAACTCCTTCAACAGTCAAAGCCATTGCAAATTTGATTATTATTTTTTTAGAGGGTGCTAAAATTCTAAAAGTGTCTTTTTGATGCAACTAAATTTCAAGAGTAGTTGTAGATTTTAAGTTATAACAAAATTTGACAGTAAAAAATCAAAGTACATCTGTTAGTAGTTTTAAATCTGAAATTTGGAAAATTTGATTCAATTCTAGAAATGAAAGCTTTATTCATGGTTTTAATACTTTAAACACAATAAAGTTTAGGCCAATTATGTACATTTTATGTTTTTCCAAGAGAGTAAATTTAGCAGTTCTTACTTTTAGGACTTGAAGGATGTGAAAATAGAGGTAAAATTAAATAAAAAAAGATATTATGTAATAGCCTTATATTTATCAATTAAAAACCTAATCAAAATTTAGTAATTACCT
The DNA here is from genome assembly GCF_049724085.1 of Artemia sp. Qi Xiang Cuo. Classification (NCBI taxonomy): domain Eukaryota; kingdom Metazoa; phylum Arthropoda; class Branchiopoda; order Anostraca; family Artemiidae; genus Artemia; species Artemia sp. Qi Xiang Cuo. The sequence goes on from NW_028300614.1 coordinate 16,199, forward strand.
ACTAAAGAATTTTAAATTCAAATCTGAAGTGAAACTCGAGCAATTTACGAAATGTTTCTAGAAAAATGTCTTTTGTCTTTTAATATAGGCTTTATTGAAATGTAAAAACATTTGCGTAAAATACTACTGATAAATTTATCGATTGTTTAACTAAAGATGACAATCTTCCTTGTACTTACTTATGCCAAGGTCTAGATTTGGCTTAAATTACTTTTTTAACCAATTATTGTGTCATCTTTATCAATGTTATTATGAAACCAATTTCAACCTTTCATAAAATTCTTTAATTACACTTAAAGGTGAAAATTTAAATGTAAAACAAAACAAAAGTATCCCTAAGTGTGGAAAAGCAGTGTGGTCTAAGAAATTATTAACATATAGCCTTAAGGTGGAAAAGACCAGATGCAATTGTATTATTTTATAATTTAGAGAAAAAAAAAATGCAAATATAATTAAACAACAAAAGTTTTTATAAAATTGTGAAGTAAATAAAATAATTTCAAAATCGTTTTGTTTCAAGCATCATTTAAATACATATGATGAGGATAATCACACGAGACAGGTAGATTTACAAAATTTAAATTATATATTGAAAGATAAACATTTCCAGAGGTCACAAATTGTAAAAGAAATAGATTTTTTTTTTCAAAAAACCTTAGCGGTTTTATTAACCCCTATAATTTCAATCAAATTATATCAATTTTCAAAAATTCTTTTAAACATTTTTTATGATTTTCTATAGAAATATTAAACCAGAAATTTTTGAAATTGAAATGGGAACATGAAAAACAAAAAAATATCAGTGTATAAACCTAAACATTTCCTAGGCCCAAGTGTTATTAATTTAAGCAAAAGGAAGGTAACCAAAGAATAAAAAGAAATACTTGAGAAAGGTGTAAAATTTGGACTAAATCCTAAAAAAGTACCAATACAGGAAATCATTTCAAATTTTGAGACAGGGATTCATAACTTTTCAAAGGATTTTAATAATGCAGATGATTTGGGACTGGGGATCGTGAATATTTTGATAATTTTTCATAAGAACTTAAGAACAGATAATTTTTTTTTTAAAGATTAAAAAAAAGATGATTCTCTAACAACAACGAAAGCTGATAAAAGCAATACGGTAATAATTCTAGAAAAAAATGTTTACGATAGTAAAATAGAAAAAATTCTAAAAGATATTTCAATATATAAAAACTTAACTCAAACCCAACTGAATCGTAAGTTGCAAAATTAAGAAAGGATATAGAAGGCCTTAAAACTAATGGAAGCATCACACCGTAGATGTATTAAAAGTTCTTTCCAAAAGGATCAGTCTGTCCAAGACCAAATGGTGTGTCAAAAATAAACACAATAGGTCTCCTCTAAGACCTATAGTATCAACAGCTAATTCAGTAACGGTAAAGATCGAAATTATATCTTTATAATTTATATCTCCAAAGATTTATTATATCTCTAAAATTCTTAGATAAAAAACTCAGAATTCTGAAAAAATAAACTTATTTATATCAAAATATGCAATGAATCTAGACTGTTTAGTTTTGATATAGAATCCATTATTGGTTATAATGGATTATAACCTATATATATATATACATATATATATACATTTGTCTGTTACATTTTGATAAATATTTAAGTATCTAATCTCAAAAAGTTGGCAAACATCAAAATGAGACAGAAAAAGTATGAGCGAGAATTAAAGTAGGAACTATGTTTATATCAAACTTAATTAAAATAACTAGTAGGTATACTAAATGTTTCAGGTTTAGAAATAATTTTTTTCATGAAATTAGGAGATTAGCAACGGGAGAACCCTTAAGTCTGCTGTTAGCAAATATTTATGTAGACTATATATAAACTTTAGCTACAAAAACATATTTTTTCAAACCTAAATTTTTGTGCAGATATATGATATGTTAGTTATCTAGAATTATGGGGAATCACTAATTGAAGGTTTTATGGAGCATTTAAATAATTTGGGAGGGAAATTAATTTTTACATTTGAAAAAGAAACAGAGAATAAGTTACTGTTTTTGCATATTTGAATCCACCAAAATAATAATGAACTAGCTTTTTCAATTTACCATCAACAATTATTTATCTTTTGCATTAAATCAACAAATCCAAGTAAAAGGGGTGTGGTTATTTCTTTAGTTTATAGGGTATTAAACTTAGTATCACCAGAATACACTAGTATTGAACTAATTTTTATCATGGATATTCTAATAGGTAATAGATATCCCAAAAAGATGATTTCTAAAATTATTAAAAAAGAAAAAAATTAATGGAACTTCAAATATTAGAAGAAAAAGGGTCAAATCAACTTACAAACTACATCTCTTTGCCTTATAACCCAATCTTGTCATAGAAATTAAGGAAAAAACTAAACAAACATAATATAAAAACAGTATTTAAGTTTGGATAAACTATAAGCTCTTTGCTAAATAATCAAAAAGACAAGGTTCCAAAAAACATACAAAGGGGAGTATAACAATAGTCATGCTCTTGTGGTAAATTATATGTAAGAAGGATAAAACAGAATTTAGAAAATAGGTTGCATCAACACAAAAATGCCATAGATTGCTCACTAAAACATAATCAACAACTGGAAACTTTTTAATCAGCTGAAGCAGACCACGTGTTTGACTTTCCTCAGCATAATATTTTATTTGATCAAACAAACATTGTAGATACGTCTATAGAACTTTTACAAAGTTTTTAGAGAAATTATTGAAATAAAAAAATTATCTATATGAGTGTTAGTATTAATAGAGATGAAGGGGATATATTCAATTATAATATATTCAATTTATAATAGTTTAATTAGGAGCAGGTAGAATTGTCTACCAGTAGTGATTGACATAATTGTTCTGGAACAAGTGATAACCCTGCAAAGAAAACTCATGATGAGGTAAAAACTGGAAAAAGTCATCGGACTGCAGCTAAACTAGTAAATAAAAAAAATCCATTTAATTTATAATTCACGAGTTGTTTATTAGTCTCAGAGATTTAGTTAGGGGTGATAGACCAGGGGTGTTGTGACCTTTTTTTGGTTGTTCAAGTAAATATAGTCTTCACTTTTAATAGGCCCTATTATTCCACTGAATGTTGAGAGGTTTTTCGTTTTTAAACTTTAATGATCAGGAGTTGGTTATTCTTAGATCACAGTTGGCAGGTCATTTGTGAGGTTTTCTTGAAAACGAATCTGATGTAGATTTGCTTTTTAATTCTTTTTATGACTCATTATATAATTATATTGGATACTTGTTTGCATTCCAGTTGAATGGTGTAAAGAACCCATTTTGTTAATGGTTTGAAAGGTCCTTCATCTTCTGGCCCACGCAGAACTTCTACTAAGGTTGTCAAGTTAATTTTTTCTGCCAACGTTTCTGCTCTTACATGATTTTTCAATATGCCTTTTGAAAATGGTGATTTCCCAAGGGCATTAAAGCATGCTTGTGCTATTATAAATTTTAAAGGGGGTTCATGGAATGACCTTGCTAGATATTGTCCTATATCTCTCTTATCAGTGTTTAGTAAAATTTTTGAAAGAGCTATGCTTTCTCAACTTCTTGATATTCTTAATTCAAAATTTTTTTTTCATGAGTCCCAGTTTGGTTTTAGGGTAAAGCACTCAACTGAGCATGCATGTGCAAATCTCTTGAATTATATACATACATCTCTTGACTCTAGCCTGATATCTTCTACTCTTTCTCTTAATGCATGTAAAGCATTTGATTCAATAACACAAAAGATTCTTCTTTGACAGCTATCCCATATTGGAATATGAGGGAGCACTTATTCTTCCTTTCTATAGTATTTATCTGGTCATATAATCTCAGTTGATCCTCTCTTTCCAACCCGCCTGAAACAGAGTTTGGTGTTCCAAAAGTATCTGTGATTGGTCTGAAACTCTTTTTAATTTATGTTAATTGACCTCATAAATATGGTTGAAAAATCTAAACTCTGCCATTTGCTGTTGTATTTGTCAATCTGCATGTGTCACTAATTGTGACAAAAGTTTGTCCTTCTCCAACACATTTATAGCTTTTACAGATGACAGTATTCTTGACCCAGCTGGTAGAACTGAGTCTGATTTCTGTTCAAACAAGATTGCCCTTTTTGAAAGTCATTCAGTGGTTTGATGTTAATTATCTTGCCTTAAATGTTGGCAAGTCATGTGTTTTTTATTTTCTAAAAAAAAATTAGGCATTAAAAAATCTGCTTAATTTCTAAAATTAAGCAGAGGCCTTGGGGTGATGCAAAGAATTAAAAATCTAGTCCCAAAAAAGATCCTGAAAATGATTTATTTTTCTATATTTTACACATATATTAGCTACGGATGTTCTGTATGGGCAAGTAATTTTGTAACATGTTTCAAAAGAGTAGAAAAACTTCAGAATAGAGCTGTAAAATTATTATCTGAATTTGATGATTCTGATGAGGTTCCTGCTCATGAGCATTTTAAAAAGAACAAGTTAATGGATGTATCCCAAATTCGAGATTACCAAGTCGCGATTTTCTTGTATAAATATTTGAATCAGCTGCTCACCCCTGCTTTTGAAAATCTTTTTACTTTTAATAGAGACCGTCATGACCATAATACAAGAAAAGATGATGACTTAACTCATGAGTTTAGGAGCACCACTTGGGCATCTTTTGTGATTCGCCATTATGGTCCCCATGTTTGGAATATATTGCCAAAGTGTGTGAAAAATGAGCCTAGTCTTCTGGCTTTCAAGTCACGGGCAAAGAAGTTTCTTTTATCTTGTGAGTGATTTTGGTGTTAAGCCCACTCCAGGTTGTCATTCTATTTAAGGTATTTCCCCGATTTACTTTGCTTTTTTTTGCTTTTTTTTCTCTCTACTTCTTGTTTTTTCCTCTGTCTCTATTTTTTCCTTTATTCCTTCATCAGATAAGTTTCTTGTGTGTTGAGTAGCAATTTATGAATGTTTTTTTGATTAGCTGAGAGTGATAACCTCGCTTGCCCTTTCAAGCTTATTGCCTATCTTGGCAGGTGAAAGGCGAATAGGGTTTGTTTTCTTTTTTAATTAATGTATATCTCATCATATACAGCTCATATATCCTATCACGTACGGCTCAAACTCCTTTCTCGACGCAGCTCGCCCTGCGCACTGTTTGGTGGTATGGCCACCTCCTTCGAATGCCATGCGACGCCCCCGCACGGGTCGAATTTAACTTCGACCCCACCCTACACGGATGTAAACGACCCAGAGGACGCCCACCCACTAGGTGGAAAGACAAAGCCGATGAATTCCTCACCCAAGCCCACATCCCGGTGAAAGAAGCTGCGATCCTGGCAAGCGATAGGTCAAACTGGAGGCGCCTAGTCTCATCGTTCTCTACGCCAAACCCTCGGCAGGAGTCTTAAGTCAAGTAAGTCACGTCCTCATATATCTCATCAAGAGTTTCAAGGGCTTGTTCTGGTTTAAATAAAATACATGTATCCAGAGTTTCCCTTGTTTAGGCCTAAAAACGTTGTGTTTGATGCTTAGGCTTCTTACTTGATCAAAGTCTCTCACTCAAGCCTCACATTGATCTCATTAAAATCAAAGTATCCAGAAGCCTGGGATTCTTAAAGAATTTACACATTTTTTCCAGGGTTAATTTTTAGACTCCTATTCTACAGCCTGGAGCAGCCTTATGTTTCATACTGTTCTATTGTTTGGATGGCAATTTTTCCCTCATCAGTGAAGCCACTTTCAAAACTATATGATAAATCAAGGACTCTTAAACAGGATACTAACTGTACCCTACTTAACCCTTTGCTGGACTTGACATCTCTTTATGCCCAGCTTCCAGCTGCCCTATGTAAATATATGTTTTTAATTTCTGAACAATTGATTTATTATTTCTTCAATTAAAATAATTTTTGCAATATTTATTTTTGTTTTTAATTTACCATTTATATTGGTTTTCAGTTGTTTATTTTTTTTTTTTTATTAAAAAAAAAAAAAAATCAAATTTAATTCAAATTTAATAAACGGCAACCTTGGCAGCCGCCTGATCATTATTAAGAGACAATTTCTAATCCTAGAGCCAATATGCTGGATGATTGGAATTTGTTCAATTCCAAGAAACTCTGCAGTATCCTCAGGGCCCTAATAAATAGTATGGAGAATACTATCCATGATAACTCTTGTTTTCTGGAGCCAGTATATTGAATTCTACAGGGCAAAATGGACAAGAGCTATGAAAGCTTTTCCAAAGCCACAAATATGTTTCTGGGAAAAGACCTAAATCTTGCAAAACTCATGTTGAGCCTATTGGCCAGGACTGAGGTTGAAAGGCTTTACATTCATTGATTGCACCCTCTTTAAGACATTATTCTATGAAATTTATGTATTTATAAATTGATATTAACAACTCTCTGGTCATTTTACCTGTGGATGGGGGGGGGGGGCCTGCCCCCCCCCTTAGACCTTCAAATTTACATTAGATATGGCTGAAAAAGCAGATGGTTTGGAAAAAGCAGTTGATAAAACTCCATCACACTATCGACTGCCCCCCCCCCCCCTAGACAATATGCTGCCTAATGCTGCCTACGCCCATGAATGTCATGGCTTATTTTCAGTTGTAAAACACTTTTTTCTATTTAATTAGAATAAAGCATCCTACATCCATGTTAACATTATCAGGATCCTCCATATTAAGTTCTGATTTGATTCCTTATTTCTAATGATTTTAAACTTAACTAATAAAGTGAATTTAACTTCAAAATTAGTTTTAAATCAGTTATATTAAAATATCTAGATATAAAAAATCTAAAGTATGTGTTTCTTTTTCTCCTTTATGCATTACTATAGGCCTACTTGTCTGATTACAATCTACTGTTTATCTGATTACAAAGAAACTGAAGTTGTGTTTTCTCTTGCAAAGGTTTTGGGCATAACTTAGGTACAAGCCTTAATCTTTTTGGTTTTTATCCTTAAAGTTGAGTTAAGTTTTAATTATATTGGACAAAACAGTAATGGTAAACAGTATGCTTTAAGCCACATTCACAAGCATGTCTAGCTAGAATCCCATGTCTAGCCAGAATTTAATGTCTAGGCAATGACCATTCACAAGTAAAATTTGGTGCTTAGCTAGACACCCTAGACAAGGCACTTGGCTAGACATTGATTTCTATACTCTAGAGATCAGTGTCTAGGATTTTCAATTACAGCTCATCATAATGTGTCAATTTCAAATTTTTAATAATTTAATTTTAAATTTTTAAAATTAAATTTAATTTTTTCTTTCTCAGTAATTGTTTTTTTTTTTTTTTTTTTTTAGGCAAACATGCAACACCAGGCATAATAGTGAACCCCAAAAAGGAAAATGTTTTGATTATATATATATTATATTGTAAAAGTATAAATAGGGATTAAAATTTTGAATTTTTTGTCAGCATAAGCTCTGTTGATTGGCTATAAATGACAATTTGAAACTAAATTTGTAGTTTTAGCTAAGCACCAAATTTTACTTGTGTAAGGTTTTTGCCTAGACATTGAATTCTGGCTAGACACATGTCTAGACATGGGATGCTAGCTAGACATGCTTGTGAATGCTGCTTTATAAAACTTGTTTATTAGTTTCACAAAATTGCTTAACATAAATGATTAAAAATAAAAAAGAATCAAATTCACTTTTGAGTGTTGATTTTGTTAATTATTTATTCGCAAATGGAAGAATAAATCTTTTTCCAGCAAACAACCCCCTGGTGGCCTGTGACTGAATTAAAATTAGAGTAGGCCTAGTGTTACTCAAAGATAGTTCAGCAATCATTATAAGTTTAAGATAGGCATACAAAACATTCCTCAGCTTAAAATATCTTTCTTGAGGTCATTGAGGTTCTAGATCCATTCCTGAATATTTCATTTAGCCTACCTAAAGCAGCTAGACCTACTTTCTTAGGCAGGTAAAAGCCCCTTAGATAGAATCTTACGAGTCAAAAGTCTAGTACTTTAGTCTTAGATTACATAGTAATGTTATTGCTGTTTTTTGGTAAAATTCTACTTTAGCTAAATTTGGCCATCTTGGAAAGGGGTCAGATTAGGAAAATGAAACTTTCAGGGATGGGTCTATAGGCTAAAGTATGTCCTGGGAAGGTGTTTTGAAGTACCCACCTCCACTCCTTGTCCCTCTAGAGGGTTCTGAAATTTGCCTACATGACAGGTCTAGGCCTGTACCTATTGAAATTTTGACAAAACAACATTTTACCTTAATTTTCAGTTATTCCTCTTTTTTAGTAAAATTTTAGGTTAATATATACCAAATAATTTTATCAAACAGTTCGTGGTAACAAACTGTAAGTAAGGAGCGACCCGGCTCAATGGTAACCGAAACTCTAAAAAACGGGATTTCGATACCAATAGATACATCAAAAGAATCAGATTTTAATTCTGATTTCAAATATATAAGTTTCATTAAGTTTAATCTTACCCATCAAAAGTTACGTGCCTGAGAAAATTTGGCCGATTTTCGAAAAAAGGGGGAAAGACCCCCTAAAAGTTATAGAACCTTGATGAAAATCACACCATCATATTCAGATTATCAGAGAACCCTACTGTAGAGGTTTAAAGCACCTATGAAAAAAATTGTGGATTTTTCAGTTTTTTGCCATAAGAAATAAAAAGGTTGGGTTTGTTTTTTTTGTTTCTGTTTTTTGTTTCTGTCCCTGGTGGAACTTAAAGTACCATTTGTAAGAGAATATAACGTGAGGTCTCATTGTAAAGGAAATTAAAAGTTATAGTGCCCTGTTTAAGTGACCAAAAAAAATGGAGGGCAAATAGGCCCCCTCCCACGCTCATTTTTGTCCCAAAGTCACCCGATCAAAATTTTGAGATAGCCATTTTGTTCAGCATGGTCGAAAATATGATAAAAATGTCTTTTAGGATGACTTGATCCCCCAAAGTCCCCAGGGGGAGGGCTGAAAGTTATGAACTTTACTCAATGTTAACATATAGTATTGGTTATTGGGAAGTATACAGACTTTTTCAGAGGAGATTTTTTCTGGTAGGTGGGGGACGGAGAGGGGCGGGGGCTATATGGAAGGATCGTTCCATGAAGGAAGTTTTCATGGGGGAAAATACATTGCTATGAAGGGGGCGCTGGATTTCCCAGCATTATTAAAGAAAAAGATCAGGAATTAAATAAAAAAAAACAAGTTTTTCAACTGATCAACTGATTGTGATTAAGAGGTCATTTTTAAAGAACTGGAAAAAAAATTCGAACTATAGTTTAAAGAGCAGGGTATTGACTAAGGGGCAAACCCCCTAATATACGTGTTAAAAATTTATGAATATAGAAGTTCGTTACGTAAGTTAATTCTAAGTTACGTATATTTATTACTAATAAAAATGTTCGTAAATAAAATTAAACAAGTTTCGAGAAAGCCATTTAACCAAATATAATATGAAAATTTTGTTTTAATTATTCATGTACGGTGAGCCAAAATCAAAACCTGCATTAATTCAAAAACGTTCAAAAATTAAATAAAAAAAATAAGTTTTTTAACTGAAAGTAAGGAACGACGTTAAAACTTAAAACAAACAGAAATTATTCCGTATATGAAGGGGCTGTCCCCTCCTCAACGCCTCGCTCTTTACGCTAAAGTTTTACTTTCTCACAACTCTATTTTTCTAAAACAACAAAAAAACTTTAGCGTAAAGAGCGAGGCGTTGAGGAGGGGACAGCCCCCTTAATATACGGAATTATTTCTGTTCGTTTTAAGTTTTAACGTCGTTCCTTACTTTCAGTTAAAAAAAACTTGTTATTTTTATTTAATTGAGTTAGGAATAAAGTGAATACACCATTTGATGCCTTTCTTTTATGCTGATTATGAATAGGCTATAATAATCATTTCTACTGGAAATGAATTTCAGCCCCCCCCCCAAACCAAACCCCCACCCCCATATGTGCAAATATAGCCTATATCCTGAATTGACATATATAGGGGGGGGGCTAAAATTCATTTCTGATAGAAATGATTGTTATATTCGTAATCAGCATAAAAAAAGGCATCAAATGGTGTACCCACTTTATTACTAACTCAATAATATGATTTGGTATATATTTACCAAATTTTAAGCCATATCAATCCTTTTTTTCAAAATTTAGGAAGTTTATTTGCATATCTTTAAAACCTTATAAATTGGGATTCAGCAAAGTTTTGAAGCTGAAAACTATTTTGTTTTACTTCTTTATTTAGCCTTGGCCCCCTCATAAGGAGACATGTTAAGAAAAGAATTCTTACTTTAAAATATGTATAATGATCCTAGTTCTTATATTATCCAAGGGGAGAACCTTTATCATCAAGTCTTTCCTCTAAAATTCCTAAAAAGTGAAAAAGTTTCATAATATCACCACCCTTTTAATTCAATGCTTAAGTCTTTTGAAATGGCTGCTGTAAACTGCTGCCAAATAAGTTGTTTTATAGATAGCGTTTAGCACGTGTTTAACACGTGTGTCAAAAAACGTGTTTAAAGAAAAAGTAGTGGTATATTGAGATTATAGAAATTGTGAATTCTAAAACCTAAATCTAACCAAACCTAACCTAACCACTGCTATTAATATTTTGTATTTATGCCACTGCTATTTGCCCTTTGCCACTGCTATTTGCCTTTCACCACTGCTATTAATATTTTGTATTTACGCCACTGCTATTCGCCCTTCGCCACTGCTATTCGCCCTTTGCCACTGCTATTTAAAAAAAAATAAAATAAAAAGACCAGCATGAACGCTATCTATAAAAGAACTTATTAGACGGCAATTTAAAGCGGCAATTTAAAAAGACTTAAGCATTGAATTGAAAACGTGGTGATATTTGGAAACTTTTTCTCTTTTGAAGATTTTTAGAGGAAAGACTTGATGATAAAGATTCTCCCGTTGGATAATATAAGGACTAGGATCATTATACATATTTTAAAGTAAGAATTGTTTTCTTAACATGTCTCCTTATGAGGGGGCCAAGGCTAAATAAATACCGACCTGTCCCTGATGGTTTCATTTTCCTAGCCTCACCCCTTTCCAAGATAACCAAAAGTAGCTAAAGTAGAATTTCACCATTCTTTTTTCTTTTTTTGGCAGTAAGAACAAAGTGAAGATGGAAAAAGACATAAAATATTGCAAACTTACAAAATTGTAACTTTTTGTAATTGCAGTTTAGCTCAGGGATATATGACACTGGTTGGACAGAGGGCTGGGATACAAGTTGTATGGTGGGATACAGTGTGGCCAGACCGTGAACAAAAAAGTAAGCCACAGCCTTTGAAAAAGAAGCCAAAAATAAGCCAGACAATTTTTTGCCCAAAATCTAACTTTACTTTTAATGGTGTCCAAGTTTTGACGGTCGTTTTATAGAAATACTCACCACTATTCAGGTCCTTTGATCCAACTGGCATTATCCACCTTTCAATTCGTTCCCTGGTTTGCGGAAGTTCAGTTCCAGTGTAGAGATTATTTTGAGGCTGCATTTAGTAGAATTGCGATAAACCGCTACCCCATGTGGAACTCTAGAGACTTTACAGAAAGTCCCGCGCGCTAGGTTCAGAAAATGCTCGACCATGCTTACTTTCCTGTCTAACAGTTCGGGAAAATTATTGACGAGGACGCCCACCGGCTCAATTTCTCCTGTGTTAGTTCGAGCACTGTCCGTGTGTGCGCCGCAATTTCTGTATCCCATAATTTCACTGAGTCGGACCTCCGATTACTATAACGATACCCTGTGACCCAATGCGGCACAACTTACAATGTCTGCCCCAGGCCCTGGGGGGTAGTGAGAACACCTGAATTTTGGCTATCTGACTTTTGAGCAATTTTTAACTTAAGGGCTATCTCCAAATTTTTATGGGATATATTGATGGAAAAGGAGCATGGGGGGGGGGCTACTTGCCCTCCAATCTCTTTTTACTCTTAAAAAACTGAAATAGAAATTTCAACTTCCAATCAAATGAGCCATATCTGAATTTTTTAAAAGCATCCCTTCAAGAAGAGCCATATATTCCCCAGGGCATAACTTACAACAACTGCCCCTGGGCCCTGGGGGGCTGTGTTGACCCTGGAGTTTTTGTTATATGATCTTTGAACTATTTAAAAAAAAAGTATCTCAAAGTTCTTATCGAAAGGGGTTTGAGGAAAAAAGGGAATGGAGGGGAGGGGGGCTAGGTGCCCTCCAATCCCTTTTGACTCTTAAAACTGAACTAGAACTTTCAATTTCCAATCAAATGAGCCCTCTGTGAAGTGAATATGAGCATCCCTTCCATAAGACTTATATATGCCCCCAGGGCACAACTTACAATGCATGCCCTGGGCCCTGGGGGGTTGTGTTGGCACCAGAATTTTTGTTATATGATCTTTGAACATTTTTATTGGATACATTTGAAATTTTTATCGGATGCATCAGAAAAAAAGAGGTTTGGGGGGGGAGCTGGCTACCCTCCAATATCTTGTGATGCTTAAAAAGTGAACTAGAACTTTCAATTTCCAATCAAATGAGCCCTCTCTGAAGTTTATATGAGTATTCCTTCCATTAGGCCTAGTGCCCAAAACCTCCCCCCCCCATGGAAAAAATTCATACATCTTTCTCAATAGCAAATACTTTATATAAACAATGGACAAATGTCATACCTTAAATACCTTTCTCCAGGGGTTTTGTGGGGTCAAGTTACACTTGTAGTTGGTATTCTAACTGATTAGATCCTTTAAAATTTAATATTTTCCTGGTTAATTTTTATTATAAGCCCACCCAGCATGAGCAGTCTGGAGGAGTTGAATTCAAATTTAATTGGAGATCAATCGCCCCAGGGTTAAACTAGAATTCTTCCCCTCAATATAGGAACAAATTGAATCCCAAACTGCAATCCATGATTTCAAACAGCTCTTAAAAGGGGAATTTAATGGATATGCCCAAGTATATGTTGATCGATCTTTAAGTGAAGAGGGATGTGGAAGTGGATGCTTTTTAAAAGAGCTCAGCCTATGCATTGTGAAAAAACACAAGGCAGGGACCAGCACACTAACAGCTGAAGTAGCTGCAATCAATTTGTGCTTAGAGACCCTAATTAAACTGAAACAGAGCAATTAACATACAGTAATATTCTCTGACTTTAAATCTGCTCTCTATATCCTATGAAACACTAACTTTGAAACACTGGGCATAGGTCTACATCAAACCAAAGAAAACCTAAGCAGCCTTGGAAGATTAGGCTTTGTTACTAAATTTCAATATATACCTAGTCATCTAGGTAAAGAAGGAAATGAAAAAGCAGACAAGATAGAAAAGCAAGAAACAAAAAGACTAATGGAACCAGTGAAATCTCTAACTATAAGGGATACAACTAGATTATGACTAAAAACATTGCTTGAATTAAAGCCACTAAATTCATCCCCCTTTCCAACCAGTATACAATCAGTCTGGTTCAACTGCCTGTGTTCAAATACAGCTAACTTCAACCACCACTCTCCTTCATACAAAATAAAGCAGCCAAATGGAGAAGATGCCAATAGCCCATTTTGCAGGTACTGTAAAAACACAGAAGAAACCCCTGAGCATATACTGTTGAATTGTAAAATACTGGAAAGAAAACTGCCAATGGATCTAAATCTACAACACCCTATATAGTAGGTCAAAATATGCTGACTATATTGAATTAGATAAACCCTACTATGATGTTACCTCACATTATTAGATAATAGCTGATTTACATCTTTCCATATTCATCCACATTTTGAATATTAATAAGCAGTGTTTACAACAAGGCAGTTTACTATAACAGTAACATAATTTTTACAACAAAAGAAACTATGTAGTAAGGGATTATCTCATTCAGTAAAAATTGAATTCTCCCAAGAAGAAGTGTATGAACTTATCATGAGAAAAGAAGAACAAATTAAAGATTTGGATCTATTGTCAACCCAGCCCAGAAAGAAGAGGGGTCAATGATGTGATTTTCAGGACACTTGCCTTGATTGTCTACAGTTGATTGATTAAATTTAATATAACAATGAAACTTGTTTATTTCAAAATCTGAAAGTGTTTTTTCTAAATAACAAAACTATAGGATCACTTCCATAGTGGCTGTCTGTTAGAGGTAATGTCTCATGTTTAATTATCAATGTTGTGGTCAAGATTTGTAGACTATTGGCCAAGATTGATAATTCTGAAAATTAGTAGTGGTCAAGAATAAAGTCTCAGCTGCCAGGTAAAGGACATACTGCATTCTAATCAGAGATACAGCTCAGATTAGGCACTGGCTAATCACTAGGAGTTTTTTCCCTATAGGCCTAGGCTACAGCAACAGTAACAAAGAAATCAGACATCAAAGCAAGGGTAACTCTTCTACTTATCCTGCTCCTGTACTTATATATCTCTCTGATATTTTCATTAGGCCTAGCATTATATGGTACTTTATTACATATTAGCTATTAGTCTATATTATATATAACTAACTTCTCTAGTATTTAACTATAGGCTAACACATTGGGAAAAATGAATAAAAGTGAGTCTGAAACAAGATTGATTGCTTCAGGTTTGCTTATGTCACAAGCTGATGCTCATCACTGCTAAAAATGGGGGTGCAAACCAGACATGTACACCTGCTATTTTTCTGTGGCATGTACCCAATTTTCTGGTAGCCAATGCATTGAGGTACACACCTCAATGCATTGGGTACCACCCATACCAGGTAGGGATTAATTGTTTTATGTACAACCATCAACATATTATGTACTCCTTCACCACTGTAGTAGTATACCACAGGATCTGTACCTCAGAATTTGATACCTACATCTAACCAAGTGTAGATAACATCTGTGTCGATAACATCTACATGAGTGTAGATAACATCTACATCTAACCGAAGCAGCAGAAAATCTACTCGTTTGCCAAGCAATGTCTGGCTGTGATTCAACATTTAGACTTCACGGCGTAGGGAAACCAGAAGTGGTTTCCTTGTCACTTAAAGAAGGGATTTTTAAGGATGCCTGCAAGATCTTCATGACACCAAGATCCAACCACCAGAAGATTCTCGAAGCTGGAGAGAAAGCTTTGCTCCGCATATGCAAAGGGAAAAGCAATGAGAAGACCCTGAAGGATGTCCGGGTGCGAGTATTCACAATGCGGGTTTTAAGTGCAAATGCTTTTGTTCAGGCAGAGCGGCTTCCACCGACTTTGGCTGTCACAAAGCTTTTGCAGGTGCTATTTTCAAATAATGAAGTGGCAAGACACGTCAAATTCGCTAAAGCCTGAATAGTGGGGTTGGCGCCTCTCTTCGTCACGGAATATGTATCTTCCCATTATGACAGATGCTTCACCGGCACTGGAGAGCCTACTGAAAATGGTGTGGTGTTAGTGCACCAGCGGGTGCGAGTCGCTCAGATGCGGGTGCGAGTCGCTCAGATGCAGCTGCCGTCGGAACGGTTTGCCCTGCATCTTTGCCTGAGGTGAATGTAAAGGGGCGTTATGCACTAACGGTGCAGCAAGACAGGATGAGGACAATAACGAAGACGAGCAGGAAGAAGAATTAGCTTTAGGTTGTGCTTTAAAATCAAAATGTTCTTGTGATTAATTTACCCGAGTTCTAAACGTTTTTCTTTTATAACTGATTGATCTGAAGTTTTGATCTTGATTAAAGAAGTGGTTTTTCAAGATATTATACTTAGTAACCCCTTATATTACAGGCCCCTTAAAGGTGGAAATGAAGTAAATAGTAAAAAAAAAACTACTTTTTGACCTCATTTTTGGCAATACGGTACTTTATTTGATATAAAATGATCCTTTAGCCGCTGGAGTCCAGCAAATAATGATATGTGTACTTTACCCCCCCCCCGTTTCGTGAAGGTGAAAATTGATACTGGGGTACGGAAAACATTATTTCTGAAGTCGGATTCGGTTTCTTCATGCTTGATTATAAAACGACCACTTAAACCCAAAAATACGTTCAAATAGAAATTCTGATTTCCCCCCTTATTTTCCCCCTTCAAGGAGGATTTCGGGTAATTGTGCAAGGGGGATTCAGGGGGATTTTTTTGTGTGATTAAGCTGATTTTTCTGAACATTTTGGTGTGAAAAAAAATTCTGTTGCAATTTCCCCGAGGTCAAACCGTATTTTTCCTCCACTACCAGGGCTCTGGGGGGTTTTGTCAATCCTGGAAGCATTTCTATGTGTTCTTTGGACTATTTTAAACAATATTACCATTGAAAAATTTTCAACTTAATGTGTCAACTAGAAGTTTCAACTTAATGCCATTAGTGTCGTTAGTTACAGTAACCATTGAAGTAGAATTAAATGAATACACACAGTGTCTTCTGGCTAGCTCAAATCCACAACCCATGGAAGTATGAAGGTGAAATTTTCAGAGAATATATCTATGTTACGGAAGACAGCCTGCCATCCGTGTGCAGGTTGTCAAATAGGACATATCAGCAAAATCTTAGGAACAGTTTTGTGTTTGAAATTAAAACTTACAATACTTGTTGTGGGGGTTGTTGAACTAACCAAAAGACTATATTTGGATCATAATACTAATGCTTCTACTCCTACAACTACTGCTACTTTTACTATTACTGCTACTAAAACTAAGACTACCACTATTAACTGTAGTCCTACTGCTACTATTATACTTACAGGGCATAACTTAAAGCCCTAGCCCCAGCGCTCTGAGGGGTTAAGCCAACCGTGGAAGCATTTTTATGTGTTCTTTAGACTGTTTTAAACAAAATTGTCAGCACACAATTTCATTCAGATGCATTTGGTGAAAAGAGGGGTTGTTGGGTGGGGGGAAGGGGTGCTACTTGACCTTCATCGCTATTGAATCTTAAAAGGGAAGTAGAACTTTTAATTTCAACCAAATGAGCCACCTCTAAAGCTTATACAACCATCCCCTTCATAAGAACCTTAAATGCCTCAGGGTATGACTTACGACTCTCGCCCTCTGGCTCTGGTAATTTGTATCAACCTCAAAAGCCTTGCTATATGGCATTTGAACTATTTTGAATGAAAGGACTGTCTAAAAATATCTATTAGATAAATCTCAAGAAAACAGGCCATGTTTGTGTGTGTGTGGGGAGGGGGGAAGGGTAGCTGCGCTCTGATTACTTTGACTTTTAAAAAGGGCACTAGAAATTATTATTACTAATTCAATTAGTCCCTTCCAAAGCATTTACGACCACCTATTTTATAAGAACCTTATAGTCCCCAAGGGCATAAGTTACAACCCTTTCCCTGAGAGTTGCAGGGGGGGGGTGACTTCCTCATAGATAATTTCCAAAACCTTCAACTACGATGAATAAAAGTGTTATCTCCAAATTTTGATTGGAGATGTTAAGGCAAATGCTGAGCGTAGAGGGGCCGGGGGGACTGTTTGCTCTCAAATGAATTTGACTCTTAAAAAGAGCACAATAACTTCCAATTTCAAATCAAATAAGCCCCATCTGATGTTTATATGACCGCCCATTGCATAAAAACCTTATATGCCTTCATAAAATAACTTACTACCCTATCCCCAGGGTCTGGTGTTATCCCTAGAGAAATTATTATATGTTCTTTGGGCTATTTTGAAAATAATCGCCTTCTCATAATTCAAATCCGATGCGTTTGGTGAAAGGAGGGTTGTAGGAAAGGGGGATAAATGCCCTCACATCACTTTTGTCGCTTAAAAAAGAACTAGAACTTCCAATTTTAAACCAAATGAGCCCATTGGCGCCCATATGGAGGGGCAGGGGGGGCTCCCGCCTCCCCCTGACTGAATGATGCTGCCTTATTTTTATATTTTTGTTTTGAGATCTCTATTATATAGCATTAAAAGTACCAATTAGACGAGGTTTGGCCCCCCCCTGGAATTCAGCTTATGGGCGCCCATGAATGAGCCTCTTCTAAAGATAAGCAACCATCCCTTCCATAAAATCTTTAAATACCACCTGGGCATAATTTACAACCCTTGCTCCTATTCTTTGGGGTTTGTTTCAACGCCAAAAAGCCTTGCTATATGATATTTAGAATGTTTTGAATAGAATGGTTATCTCAAAATTTCTATTAGATCGATTTTGGGAAAGTACGACGTGTGTGTGTGTGTGTGTGGGGGGGGGGGGGGGGGAAGCTACCCTCCGATCACATTGACTCTTAAAAAGAGCACTAGAGCGTCTGATCACCAATTCAATGAGGCCCTTAAGAAGTTTCTATGACCATGTTTTCAATAAAAACTTTATATTCCCCAAGGGTGTAAATTACTACCTTTGCCATGAGGGGTGTAGAGGGTTTGTCATCTTCAAAGACATAATTTCCGGAACTTTCCACTATGTTGATAAACATCACTATCTCCAAAATATGATTGGATATGTTTGGTAAAATGGTGGGCGTAAGAGGGGGGGTAGCTGCCATCCAATTACTTTCGACTATTAAAAGGGGCACTAGCCCTTCTAATTTCCAATTGAATGAGCCCTGTTTGAAGTTTCTATGATCACCCTTTTTATATAAATCTTAGGTGCTACAGAGCATTACTTGTCCTGAGGACTTTGGGAGGGGGGGGTTATCCTCAAAGACATAATTTCCGGACTTTTTAACTGCGTTGAACAAAATGGCTGTCTAAAAATTTTTATTGAATGTGTTTCGGAAAATGATGGGCGTGGGAGTGGTGTTAGTTGCCCTCCAATCACTTGACTATTCAAAAGGACATTAGCCCCTTCAATATCCAATCAAATGAACCCTTTTCGAAGTTTCTGCGACAACTTCTTCGATACGAAGTGCCCTGGTTTAAAAAAAAAAATAATTGTACATTGTGCCAACATCGTTCTTCACTTAGGCAGCACTATTGCGCTACCTATGACAAGGTTTAGTAAAAAAAAGATCAACAAAATATAGAGCAAATTACAAAGAGTATTAGCCCTTTTAATATCCAATCGAATGAGCCCTTTTTAAAGTTTCTACGACAGCTCCTTAAATACGAAGTGCCCTGGTCTAAAATAAAAAAAATATATAATAAAAAAAATATTTCATTGTGCCATTTCGTTCTTTACTTAGGTAGCGTTATTGCACTGCTTGTTACAAGGTTTATAAAAAAAACGACATAATATAGAGTAAATAACATTGGTCAGGGAAACATTTTTACAATTTGGTGAAATAAAATATTTGAGAATGCTGTGGTTGAAGTTTTGATATTCCCCAAATTTGTGGGAATGAGAAGAAAGAATCAATTCTTTTTTCAGGTTTTTATAACGAACCAATGGTTTTTAGGGCGGGAATTTTCCCTTTTTTCTCTTTAACGGCTTTCTCAACAAATTTTCGCAAAAAAACAATGCCCCTGGGGCCTGGTCCATTGTCACGTTAAACTGATATCTATATTGTCTATCAGTGGTTTCCATTGATGCAATCACACGCAAAACGGCCGTTTTTGCGTGATCAGTCGAATTTTCTTTGTTTTTGGCTGCAAGTTTCTGCATCCTGGCTGCATTTGAATTTTTTTCAGGTTTTTAGAACAAACCAATCACTTTTAAAACGGGAATTTTTCCTTTTTTTCTTTTAGACGGCATTCTCAGCAAATTTTCACAAAAAAAAACAATGCCCCATGGGCCTTGTCCATTTTCGCGTTAAACTGGTGTCTATAACGTCTTTCACTGGTTTCCACTGATGCGATTTCACGCAAAAACGGCCATTTTTGTGTGATCCGTCAAATTTCCTCCGTTTTTGCTACTAGTTTCTGCAAAACGGCTGTGTCACGGTTCAACGGCTGCGTTGAAATAATTCTGCTGAGCTGTTGAAAACTGCATCCGTTATTTTAAATTGAGAGCATGGTAGAACCATATATTGCAAGTAACTGAGAAACTAAACATGTTTATCAAAAGTTTTCCGTCAATATTTGACAAACAACATGAGGATGGTGTCCTTCTAATACAAAATTTTAATAGATGAGTCCTTGGGGATTTGTTCAAGGAAATGAGCCAAGGAGATAAGACTTGTATTTTTCATTTGGCATAGTCAGCCTAGGGTATTACAGGTTAGCTTTTTGAACATTTTTCTTGGCTTCTACAATTTGTATTATCCTGTTTCTCTGCATATGCTTTTTAACCATATTATTGTATATTTGCGCTTCAACGGCTGTAGTGAACCGTTTCTCTATGAGCATTTTTGTGATTTTCCCGCATCCGCTATCTATGAGCTGTTTTGCGTTAAAAAAATCACACCAGGGGCGAACCAAAGGTCTCAAAGCAAGTTTTTCGAAATGCTCTAAATATTAGAATGCACCGCAGCATATTTAAAATCTTAACACGCGGAAATGTATTGAGCTGGATATGCTTTGAATAGCCTATGGTTTGTTTTTCGTCTACTTTACTGGATTCAAGTATACTGGATGCAATGGTCTCTGATCAAAAACTATGATAGAAATAAAGCCTAGAAAGAAACAAAGACCATAGACATCTCTTTTGATTTCTTGTTTTACAAGGTACAGTTGTATCCAGTGTGGCCAGATTGGCTTATTTTACGCCAAACTGGCTTATTTTGTTGGCGACTGGCGTGAAAATTTTTGGGACTGGCTTGTGGCTTAAAACTTGGCTATTTTATTTTGAGCTGGCTTATTTCTTGGTGTGATTTACTTTTTCGGGAAGAATTTATATTTTTTGGCAATTCATCCGATTCTCGAACGAACGAATGCTCAGGAAACGTTAAAATCCCGTTTTAACTCTATTGTCAAAATACAAATCAAATCGCGGTACTGCGGCAAACTTTTCATATTTTAAGAAACACGCGACTTCGTAACAACAACATAAAAAGTATTAGCCATTAAGTCATGGGGTCGAACTACAGCTGAAGGTACAGTATATTAGCTTTTACTTATTAGTATAGAATAACGCCAGGAATCAAACTCATAACAGACATGTCTGTAACATATACAGATCCTGTTTAACTGTTTAGTTCATGTGAGTCTTCCAGGAGTCGTCATGCTGTCGTCATGTACACTCTAGCTATTTTCTGTGGTTTGTATCTCTGTACAAACAGATTGGGTACACAGCCTAGCCGACTGGGTACACACCCCAATACATTGGGTACTGCCCCCAATATATTGGGTACCCCCATCCCCGTTTTCACTTTTTGTCTAGGCATATTCTGAGAAAAAACGTTTATTTATATTTGAGGTTTTCTTTGCATCACTTCAGTTTAAATATGCTCAAAGGAAGAAGCAAATTGGTCATTGGTTTTCTCAGAATACATGCAAAAGTGAAAATTGTTATGGGGCAGTTGGGGATATTAATTGTTTCATGTACTACCATCAACATAATGAGCTACTTCACCCCTGCAGTAGTACACCACAGGATCTGTGCCTAAGAATTTGAGTGCTACACCCCACAATCAGTACTACATTAAACATGGCATAGATCCTACTACGCTATATATGGAGTAGGTCCTGCTATGCTATATATGGAGTAGTACACTTGGTTAGATGTAGGTATCAAATTCTGAGGTACAGATCCTGTGGTATACTACTACAGTGGTGAAGGAGTACACAATATGTTGATGGTTGTACATAAAACAATTAATCCCTACCTGGTATGGGTGGTACCCAAGGCATTAAGGTGTGTACCTCAATGCATTGGCTACCAGAAAATTGGGTACATGCCACAGAAAAATAGCTGGTGTACATGACTGGTTTGCACCCCCATTTTTAGCAGTGATGAGCATCAGCTTTTGACATAAGCAAACCTGAAGCAATCAATCTTGTTTCAGACTCACTTTTATTCATTTTTCCCAATGTGTTAGCCTATAGTTAAATACTAGAGAAATTAGTTATATATAATATAGACTAATAGCTAATATGTAATAAAGTACCATGTAATGCTAGGCCTTATGGAAATATCGGAGAGATATATAAGTATAGGAACAGGATAAGTAGAAGTGTTACCCTTGCTTTGATGTCTGATTTCTTTGTTACTGTTGCTGTAGCCTGGGCCTAGAGGGTAAAACTCATAGTGATTAGCCTGTGCCTAATCTGAGCTGTATCTCTTATTAGAAAGCCGTACGTCCTTTACCTGGCAGCTGAGACTTTAATCTTGACCACTACTAATTTTCAGAATTATCAATCTTGGCCACTAGTGTACAAATCTTGACCACAACATTGATAATTAAACATGAGACATTACCTCTAACAGACAGCCACTATGGAAGTTATCCTATAGTTTTGTTATTTAGAAAAAAAACTTTCAAATTTTGAAATAAACAAGGTTCATTGTTATATTAAATTTAATCAATCAACTGTAGACAATCAATGCAAGTGTCCTGAAAATTAGATCATTGACCCCTCTTCTTTCTGGGCTGGGTTGACAATTGATCCAAATCTTTAATTTGTTCTTCTTTTCTCATGATAAGTTCATACACTTCTTCTTGGGAGAATTCAATTTTTACTGAATGAGATAATCCCTTACTACATAGTTTCTTTTGTTGTAAAAATTATGTTACTGTTATAGTAAACTGCCTTGTTGTAAACACTGCTTATTAATATTCAAAATGTGGATGAATATGGAAAGATGTAAATCAGCTATTATCTAATAATGTGAGGTAACATCATAGTAGGGTTTATCTAATTCAATATAGTCAGCGTAGTTTGACCTACTATATAGGGTGTTGTAGATTTAGATCCATTGGCAGTTTTCTTTCCAGTATTTTACAATTCAATAGTATGTGCTCAGGGGTTTCTTCTGTGTTTTTACAGTACCTGCAACATGGGCTATTGGCAACTTCTGCATTTGGCTGCTTTATTTTGTATGAAGGAGAGTGGTGGTTGAAGTTAGCTGTACTTGAACACAGGCAGTTGAACCAGACTGATTGTATACTGGCTGGAAAGGGGGATAAATTTAGTGGCTTTAATTCAAGCAATGTTTTTAGTCATAATCTAGTTGTATCCCTTATAGTTAGAGATTTCACTGGTTCCATTTGGCTTTTTGCTTCTTGCTTTGCTATCTTGTCTGCTTTTTCATTTCCTTCTTTACCTAGATGACTAGGTATATATTGAAATTTAGTAACAAAGCCTAATCTTCCAAGGCTGCTTAGGTTTGATGTAGGCCTATGCCCAGTGTTTCAAAGTTAGTATTTCATAGGATATAGAGAGCAGATTTAGAGTCAGAGAATATTACTATATGTTAATTGCTCTGTTTCAGTTTAATTAGGGTCTCTAAGCACAAATTGATTGCAGCTACTTCAGCTGTTAGTGTGCTGGTCCCTGCCTTGTGTTTTTTCACAATGCATAGGCTGAGCTCTTTTAAAAAGCATCCACTTCCACATCCCTCTTCACTTAAAGATAGATCAACATATACTTGGGCATATCCATTGAATTCCCTTTTTAAGAGCTGTTTGAAATCATGGATTGCAGTTTGGGAAATTGTCTGGCTTATTTTTGGCTTGTTTTTCAAAGGCTGTGGCTTACTTTTTTGTTCACGGTCTGGCCACACTGTATCCCACCATACAACTTGTATCCCAGCCCTCTGTCCAACCAGTGTCATATATCCCTGAGCTAAACTGCAATTACAAAAAGTTACAATTTTGTAAGTTTGCAATAGCCTATTTTATGTCTTTCCATCTTCACCTTGTCCTTAATGCCAAATAAAGAAAAAAGAATGGTGAAATTCTACTTTAGCTACTTTTGGTTATCTTGGAAAGGGGTGAGGCTAGGAAAATGAAACCATCAGGGACAGGTCGGTATTTATTTAGCCTTGGCCCCCTCATAAGGAGACATGTTAAGAAAACAATTCTTACTTTAAAATATGTATAATGATCCTAGTTCTTATATTATCCAAGGGGAGAACCTTTATCATCAAGTCTTTCCTCTAAAAATCTTCAAAAAAGAAAAGGTTTCCAAATATCACCACGTTTTCAATTCAATGCTTAAGTCTTTTTAAATTGCTGCTTTAAATTGCCGCCTAATAAGTTCTTTTATAGATAGTGTTCATGCTGGTCTTTTTATTTTATTTTTTTTTTAAATAGCAGTGGCAAAGGGCGAATAGCAGTGGCAAAGGGCAATTAACAGTGACGTAAATACAAAATATTAATAGCAGTGGCAAAAGGCGAATAGCAGTGGCAAAGGGCAAATAGCAGTGGTGTAAATACAAAATATTAATAGCAGTGGTTAGGTTAGGTTTGGTTATATTCTATAATCTCAATATACCACTACTTTTTCTTTAAACACATTTTTTGACACAGGAGTTAAACACGTGCTAAACTCTATCTTTAAAACAACTTATTTTGCAGCAGTTTACATCAGCAATTTCAAAAGACTTAAGCATTGAATTAAAAACTTGGTGATATTAGGAAACTTTTTCACTTTTGAGGATTTTTAGAGGAAAGACTTGATGATAAAGGTTCTCCCCTTGGATAATATAAGAACTAGGATCATTATACATATTTTAAAGTAAGAATTCTTTTCTTAACATGTCTCCTTATGAGGGGGCCAAGGCTAAATAAAGAAGTAAAACAAAATAGTTTTCAGCTTCAAAACTTTGCTGAATCCCAATTTATAAGGTTTTAAAGATATGCAAATAAACTTCCTAAATTTTGAAAAAAAGGATTGATATGGCTTAAAATTTGGTAAATATATACCAAATCATATTATTGAGTTAGTAATAAAGTGAGTACACCATTTGATGCCTTTTTTTATGCTGATTACAAATATAACAATCATTTCTATCGGAAATGAATTTCAGCCCCCCCCTATATAGGTCAATTCAGGATATAGCCTATATTAGCCCACATGGGGGTGGGGGTTAGGTTGGGGGGGGGGGCTGAAAATCATTTCCAATAGAAATGATTATTATAGGCTATTCATAATCAGCATAAAAGAAAGGCATCAAATGGTGTATTCACTTTATTCCTAACTCAATTAAATAAAAAAAACATGTTTTTTTTAACTGAAAGTAAGGAACAACGTTAAAACTTAAAACTAACAGAAATTATTCCGTATATGAATGGGGATGTCCCGTCCTCAACGCCTCGCTCGTTACGCGAAATTTTTTTTATTGTTTGTAAAAAATAGAGTTGTGAGAAAGTAAAACTAGCGTAAGGAGCGAGGCTTTGAGTAGGTGCCAGTCCCTTTCATACCCGGATTACTTTCTGTTTGTTTTAATTTTTAACGTCGTTCCTTACTTTCAGTTAAAAACACTTGTTTTTTTTATTTAATTTTTGAACGTTTTTGATTTAATGAAGGTTTTGATTTTGACTCACCGTGCATGAATAATTAAAAAAAAATTTGCATATTATATTTGGTTAAATGGCTTTCTCGAAACTTGTTTAATTTTATTTACGAACGTTTTTATTTGTAATAAATATACGTAACTTAGAATTAACTTACGTAACGAACTTCTATATTCATAAATTTTTAACACGTATATTAGGGGGTTCGCCCCTTAGTCAATACCCTGCTCTTTAAACTATAGTTCGAATTTTGTTTCCAGTTCTTTAAAAATGACCTCTTAATCACAATCAGTTGATCAGTTGAAAAACTTGTTTTTTTTATTTAATTCCTGATCTTTTTCTTTAATAATGCTGGGAAATCCAGCGCCCCCTTCATAGCAATGTCTTTTCCCCCATGAAAACTTCCTTCATGGAAAGATCCTTCCATCTAGCCCCCGCCCCTCTCCTTCCCCCACCTACCAGAAAAAATCTCCTCTGAAAAAGTCTGTATACTTCCCAATAACCAATACTATATGTTAACATTGAGTAAAGTTCATAACTTTCAGCCCTCCCCCTGGGGACTTTGGGGGATCAAGTCATCCTAAAAGACATTTTTATCATATTTTCGACCATGCTGAACAAAATGGCTATCTCAAAATTTTGATCGGGTGACTTTGGAAAAAAAATGAGTGTGGGAGGGGGCCTAGTTGCCCTCCATTTTTTTTGGTAACTTAAAAATGTCACTAGAACTTTTAATTTCCGTTCCAATGAGACCTCCCACGATATTCTAGGACCACTGGGTCGATACGATAACCCCTGGGAAAAAAAAAAAAAAAAAAAAAACAAAAAAATAAACACGCACCAATCATCTTTCTTCTGTAAAAAAATGCAAAATTTCACACTTTTGTATATATGTACTTTAAACTTCTACAGTAGAGTTCTCTGATACGCTGAATATGATGGTGTGACTTTCATCAAGGTTCTATAGTTTCTATGGGGTCTTATCTTCTTTTTTCGAAAATCGGCCAAATTTTCTCAGGCACGTAACTTTTGATGGGTAAGATTAAACTTAATGAAACTTATATATTTGAAATCAGAATTAAAATCTGATTCTTTTGATGTTTCTATTGGTATCGAAATTCCGTTTTTTAGAGTTTTGGTTACTATTGAGCCGGGTCGCTCCTTACTTACAGTTTGTTACCACGAACTGTTTGATAAAATTATTTGGTATATATTAACCTAAAATTTTACTAAAAAAAAGGAATAACTGAAAATTAAGGTAAAATGTTGTTTTGTCAAAATTTCAATAGGTACAGGCCTAGACCTGTCATGTAGGCAAATTTCAGAACCCTCTAGAGGGACAAGGAGTGGAGGTGAGTACTTCGAAACACCTTCCCAGGACATACTTTAGCCTATAGACCCATCCCTGAAAGTTTTATTTTCCTAATCTGACCCCTTTCCAAGATAGCCAAAATTAGCTAAAGTAGAATTTTACCAAAAAACAGCAATAACATTACTATGTAATCTAAGACTAAAGTACTAGACTTTTGACTCTTAAGATTCTATCTAAGGGGCTTTTACCTGCCTAAGAAAGTAGGTCTAGCTGCTTTAGGTAGGCTAAATGAAATATTCAGGAATGGATCTAGAACCTCAATGACCTCAAGAAAGATATTTTAAGCTGAGGAATGTTTTGTATGCCTATCTTAAACTTATAATGATTGCTGAACTATCTTTGAGTAACACTAGGCCTACTCTAATTTTAATTCAGTCACAGGCCACCAGGGGGTTGTTTGCTGGAAAAAGATTTATTCTTCCATTTGCGAATAAATAATTAACAAAATCAACACTCAAAAGTGAATTTGATTCTGTTTTATTTTTAATCATTTATGTTAAGCAATTTTGTGAAACTAATAAACAAGTTTTATAAAGCAGCATTCACAAGCATGTCTAGCTAGCATCCCATGTCTAGACATGTGTCTAGCCAGAATTCAATGTCTAGGCAAAAACCTTACACAAGTAAAATTTGGTGCTTAGCTAAAACTACAAATTTAGTTTCAAATTGTCATTTATAGCCAATCAACAGAGCTTATGCTGACAAAACATTCAAAATTGTAATCCCTATTTATAATGTTACAATATAATAGATAGATAAGAAAAAAATTTGGCTTTTTTGGGTTAACTATTAGGCCTGTTGTTTCATTTTTTCATAAAAAAAAACAAAAAAAAACAAACAATTACTGAGACATAAAAAATTTAATTTAAGTTAAAAATTTAAAAATAAATGATTAAAAATTGGAACTTGACACATTATGATGGGCTGTAATTGAAATCCTAGACATTGATTTCTAGAGTATAGAAATCCATGTCTAGCCAAGTACCTTGTCTAGGGTGTCTAGCTAAGCACCAAATTTTACTTGTGAATGGTCATTGCCTAGACATTGAATTCTGGCTAGACATGGGATTCTAGCTAGACATGCTTGTGAATGTGGCTTAAAGCATACTGTTTACCATTACTGTTTTGTCCAATATAATTAAAACTTAACTCAACTTTAAGGATACAAAACCAAAAAGATAAAGCCTTGTACCTAAGTTATGCCCAAAACCTTTGCAAGAGAAAACACAACTTCAGTTTCTTTGTAATCAGACAAACAGTAGATTGTAATCAGACAAGTAGACCTATAGTAATGCATAAAGGAGAAAAGAAAACACACACTTTAGATTTTTTTTTTATATATCTAGACATTTTAATATAACTGATTTAAAACTAATCTTGAAGTTAAATTCACTTTATTAGTTAAGTTTAAAATTATTAGAAATAAGGAAGCAAATCAGAATTTAATATGGAGGATCCTGATGATGTTAACATTTGTGTAGGATGCTTTATTCTTATTAAATAGAAAAAAGTGTTTTACAACTGAAAATAAGCCATGACATTCATGGGCATAGGCAGCATTAGGCAGCATATTGTCTAGGGGGGGGGCAGTTTATAGTGTGATGGAGTTTTATCAACTGCTTTTTCCAAACCATCTGCTTTTTAAGCCATATCTAATGTAAATTTGAAGGTCTAGGGGGGGCGGGCCCCCCCCCCCACATCCACTGGTAAACTGACCAGAGAGTTGTGAATATCAATTTATAAATACATAAATTTCATAGAATAATGTCTTAAAGAGGGTGCAATCAATGAATGTAAAGCCTTTCAACCTCAGTCCTGGCCAATAGGCTCAACATGAGTTTTGCAAGATTTAGGTCTTTTCCCAGAAACATATTTGTGGCTTTGGAAAAGCTTTCATAGCTCTTGTCCATTTTGCCCTGTAGAATTCAATATACTGGCTCCAGAAAACAAGAGTTATCATGGATAGTATTCTCCATGCCATTTATTAGGGCCCGGAGGATACTGCAGAGTTTCTTGGAATTGAACAACTTCCAATCATCCAGCATATTGGCTCTAGGATTACAAATTGTCTCTGAATAATGATCAGGTGGATGCCTAGGTTGCCGTTTATTCAATTTTAATTAAATTTTATTTTTTTTTTTTTTAAGACAAAAAAATAAATAAACCAGTGAATACCAATATCAATGGTAAATTAACAACAAAAATAAATAGTGCAAAAATTATTGTAAGTGCAGAAATAATAAATCAATTGTTCAGAAATTAAAAACATATATTTACATAGGGCAGCTGGAAGCTGGGCATAAAGAGATCTCAAATCAAGCAAGGGGTTAAGTAGGGTACAGTTAGTATCCTGGTTAAGAGTCCTTGCTTTATCATGTTTTTAAAGTGGCTTCAGTGATGAGGCAAAAGTTGACATCTAAATAACAGAACAGTATGAAACATAAGGCTGTTCCAGGCTGTAGAATAGGAGTCTAAGAATTAACCATGGAAAAAATGTGTAAATTCTTTAAGGATCCCATGGCTTCTGGATACTTTGATTTTAATGAGATCAATGTGAGGCTTGAAGGAGAGACTTTGATCAAGTAAGAAGCCTAAGCATCAAACACAGCGTTTTTAGGCCTAACAAGGGAAACTCTGGATACATGTATTTTATTTAAACCAGAACAATCCCTTGAAACTCTTGATGAGATATATAAGGACGTGACTTAACTTGACTTAAGGCTCCTGCCGAAGGTTTGGCGTATAGAACGATGATACTAGGCGCCTCCAGTTTAACCGATCACGTGCCAGGATCGCAGCTTCTTTCACCGGGATGTGGGCTTGGGTGAGGAATTCATTGGCTTTGTCTTTCCACCTAGTGGGTGGGAGTCCTCTGGGTCGTTTCCATCCGTGTAGGGTGGGGTCGAAGTTAAATGCGACCCGTGCTGGGGCGTCGCATGGCATTCGAAGGAGGTGGCCATACCACCAAACAGTGCGCTGGGCGAGCTGCGTCGAGAAAGGAGTTTGAGCCGTACGTGATAGGATATATGAGCTGTATATGATGAGATATACATTAATTAAAAAAGAAAACAAACCCTATTCGCCTTTCGCCTGCCAAGATAGGCAATAAGCTTGAAAGGGCAAGCGAGGTTATCACTCTCAGCTAATTAAAACAACATTCATACCTTGCTACTCAACACACAAGAAACTTATCTGATGAAGGAATAAAGGAAAAAAAGAGAAAAAGAGGAAAAGACAAGAAGTAGATAGAAAAAAGAGCAAAAAAAAGCAACGTAAATCGGGGAAATATCTTAAATAGAATGACAACCTGGAGTGGGCTTAACACCAAAGTCACTCACGAGATAAAAGAAACTTCTTTGCCCGTGACTTGAAAGCCAGAAGACTAGGCTCATTTTTCACACACTTGGGCAATATATTCCAAACATGGGGACCATAATGGCGAATCACAAAAGATGCCCAAGTGGTGCTCCTAAACTCATGAGTTAAGTCATCATCTTTTCTTGTATTATGGTCATGACGGTCTCTATTAAAAGTAAAAAGATTTTCAAAAGCAGGGGTGAGCAGCTGATTCAAATATTTATACAAGAAAATCGCGACTTGGTAATCTCGAATTTGGGATACATCCATTAACTTATTCTTTTTAAAATTCTCATGAGCAGGAACCTCATCAGAATCATCAAATTCAGATAATAATTTTACAGCTCTATTCTGAAGTTTTTGTACTCTTTTGAAACATGTTACATAATTACTTGCCCATATAGAGCATCCGTAGCTAATATATGGGTAAAATATAGAAAAATAAATCATTTTCAGGATCTTTTTTGGGACTAGATTTTTAATTCTTCGCATCACCCCATGGCCTCTGCTTAATTTTAGAAATTAAGCAGATTTTTTAATGCTTAATTTTTTTTTAGAAAATAAAAAAAACATGACTTGCCAACATTTAAGGCAAGATAATTAACATGAAACCACTGAATGACTTTCAAAAAGGGCAATCTTGTTTGAACAGAGATCAGACTCAGTTCTACCAGCTAGGTCAAGAATACTGTCATCTGTAAAATCTATAAATGTATTGGAGAAGGACAAACTTTTGTCACAATTAGTGACACATGCAGGTTGACAAAGACAACAGCAAATGGTAGGGTTTAGATTTTCAACCGTATTTATGAGGTCAATTAACATATATTAAAAAGAGTTTCAGCCCAATCACAGATACTTTTGGAACACCAAACTCTGTTTCAGGCGGGGTGGACAGAGAGGATCAACTGA
Organism: Artemia sp. Qi Xiang Cuo; assembly: GCF_049724085.1. Lineage (NCBI taxonomy): Eukaryota > Metazoa > Arthropoda > Branchiopoda > Anostraca > Artemiidae > Artemia > Artemia sp. Qi Xiang Cuo. Next base: position 47,018 of record NW_028300614.1, read on the forward strand.
GATTATATGACCAGATAAATACAATAGAAAGGAAGAATAAGTGCTCCCTCATATTCCAATATGGGATAGCTGTCAAAGAAGAATCTTTTGTGTTATTGAATCAAATTCTTTACATGCATTAAGAGAAAGAGTAGAAGATATCAGGCTAGAGTCAAGAGATGTATGTATATAATTCAAGAGATTTGCACATGCATGCTCAGTTGAGTGCTTTACCCTAAAACCAAATTGGGAATCATGAAAAAAAAATTTTGAATTAAGAATATCAAGAAGTTGAGAAAGCATAGCTCTTTCAAAAATTTTACTAAACACTGATAAGAGAGATATAGGACAATATCTAGCAGGGTCATTCCATGAACCCCCTTTAAAATTTATAATAGCACAAGCATGCTTTAAAGCCCTTGGGAAATCACCATTTTCAAAAGGCATATTGAAAAATCATGTAAGAGCAGAAACGTTGGCAGAAAAAATTAACTTGACAACCTTAGTAGAAGTTCTGTGTGGGCCAGAAGATGAATCACCTTTCAAACTATTAACAAAATGGGTTCTTTACACCATTCAACTGGAATGCAAATAAGTATCCAATATAATTATATAATGAGTCATAAAAAGAATTAAAAATCAAATCTACATCAGATTCGTTTTCAAGAAAACCTCACAAATGACCTGCCAACCGTGATCTAAGAAGAACCAACTCCTGTTCATTAAATTTTAAAGACAAAAAACCTCTCAACATTCAGTGGAATAATGGGACCTGTTAAAAATGAAGACTATATTTCCTTGAACAACCAAAAAAAGGTCCCAAAACCCCAGGTCTATCACCCTTAACTAAATTTCCCTGGTTAATAAAAAAACTCATGAATTATAAATTAAATGGATTTTTTTTTTTTTCTAAATTAGCTGCAGTCCGATGACTTTTACCAGCTTTGACCTCATCCTGACTTTTGTTTGCAGGGTTATCACTTGTTCTAGGACAATTATATCAATCACTACTGGTTGACAATTTTACCTGCTCCTAATTAAACTATTATAAATTGAATATATTCTAAAATCCGCTTCATCTCTATTAATACTAATACTCATATAGATAATTTTTTATTTGAATAATTTCTCTAAAAACTTTGCAAAAGTTCTATAGACGTATCTACTATGTTTGTTTGATCAAATAAAATATTATGCTGAGGAAAGTCAAACACGTGGTCTGCTTCAGCTGATTAAAAAGTTTCCAGTTTTTGATTATGTTTTAGTGAGCAATCTATGGCATTTTTGTGTTGATGCAACCTATTTTCTAAATTCTGTTGTATCCTTCCTACATATAATTTACCACAATAGCATGACTATTGTATACTCCCCTTTGTATGTTTTTTGGAAACTTTTCTTTTCCATTATTTAGCACAGAGCTTATAGTTTATCCAGATTTAAATGCTGTGTTTATATTATGTTTGTTTAGTTTTTTCATTAATTTCTATGACAAGATTGGGTTATAAGGCAAAGTGATGTAATTTGTAAGTTGATTTGACCCATTTTCTTCTAATATTTGAAGTTCCATTAATTTTTTTTCTTTTTTAATAATTTTAGAAATCATCTTTTTGGGATATCCATTACCTATTAGAATATCCTTGATAAAAATTAGTTCACTACTCATGTATTCTGGTGATGCTAAGTTTAATACCCTATAAACTAAAGAAATAACCACACCCCTTTTACTTGGATTTGTTGATTTAATGCAAAAGATAAATAATGGTTGATGGTAAATTAAAAAAGTTAGTTCATTATTATTTTGGTGGATTCAAATATCCAAAAACAGTAACTTATTCTCTGTTTCTTTTTGAAATGTAAAAATTAATTTCCCTCCCAAATTATTTAAATGCTCCATAAAACCTTCAATTAGTGATTCCCCATAATTCTAGATAACTAACATATCATATATCTGCACAAAAATTTAGTTTGGAAAAAATATGTTTCTATAGCTAAAGTTTATATATAGTCTACATAAATATTTGCTAACAGCAGACTTAAGGGTTCTCCAGTTGCTAATCTCCTAATTTCATGAAAAAAATTATTTCTGAACCTGAAATAATTAGTATACCAACTAGTTATTTTAACTAAATTTAATATAGACATTGTTCCTATTTCAATTCCCGCAGATAATTTTTCTGTCTCATTTTAATGTTTGTCAACTTTTTTGGATAAGATACTTAAAGATTTATCAAAAGGTAACCTACAAATGTATCTATATAGGTTATAATCCATTATAACCAATAATGGATTCTATATCAAAACTAAACAGTCTAGATTCATTGCATATTTTGATATAAATAAGTTTATTTTTTCAGAATTCTGAGTTTTTTATATAAGAATTTTGGAGATATAAATTATAAAGATATAATTTCGATCTTTTCCGGTGGTGAATTAGCTGTTGATACTATAGGTCTTAGGGGAGACCTATTTTGTTTATTTTTGACACACCATTTGGTCTTGGATAGATTGATCCTTTTGGAAAGAACTTGTAATACATATATGGTGTGATACTTCCATTAGTTTTAAGGCCTTCTATATCCTTTCTTAATTTTGCAACGTACGATTTAGTTGGATCTGAGTTAAGTTATTTATATTTTGAAATATCTTTTAGAATTGTTTTTATTTTACTATCGTAAACATTTTTTTCTAGAATTATTACCGTATTGCTTTTATCAGCTTTCGTTGTTGTTAGAGAATCATCTTTTTTATAATCTTTAAAAAAAAATTATCTTTTTTCTTAAGTTCTTATGAAAAATTATCAAAATATTCACGATCCCCAGTCCCAAATCATCTGCATTATTAAAATCCTTTGAAAAGTTATGAATCCCTGTCTCAAAATTTGAAATGATTTCCTGTATTGGTACTTTTTTAGGATTTAGTCCAAATTTTACACCTTTCTCAAGTATTTCTTTTTATTCTTTGGTTACCTTCCTTTTGCTTAAATTAATAACACTTGGGCCTAGGAAATGTTTAGGTTTATACACTGATATTTTTTTGTTTTTAATGTTCCTATTTCAATTTCAAAAATTTCTGGTTTAATCTTTCTCTAGAAAATCATAAAACATGTTCAAAAGAATTTTTGAAAATTGATATAATTTGATTGAAATCATAGGGATTAAGAAAATCGCAAAGGTTTTAAAAAAAAATCTATTTCTTTTACAATTTGTGATCTCTAGAAATGTTTATCTTTCACCACATTAATTTAAATGTAGTAAATTTACCTTTCTCATGTGATTAGCCTCATAATATTTAATTAAATTATACCTGAAACAAAATGATTTTGGACTTATTTTATTTACTTTACAATTTTCTAAAAACTTTTGTTGTGTAATTATATTGGCATTTTTTTTTCGCTAAATTCTAAAATAATACAATTGCATCTGGTCTTTGCCACCTTAAGGCTAGATGTAAATAATTTCTTAGACCACACTGCTTTTCCACACTTAGGGATACTTTTGTTTTGTTTTACATTTAAATTTTCACCTTTAAGTGTAATTAAATAATTTTATGAAAGGTTGAAATTGGTTTCATAATAACATTGATAAAGATGACACAATAATTGGTTAAAAAAGTAATTTAAGCCAAATCTAGACCTTGGCATAAGTAAGTACAAGGAAGATTGTCATCTTTAGTTAAACAATCGATAAATTTATCAGTAGTATTTTACGCAAATGTTTTTACATTTTAATAAAGCCTATATTAAAAGACAAAATACATTTTTCTAGAAACATTTCGTCAATTGCTCGAGTTTCACTTCAGATTTGAATTTAAAATGCTTTAGAAGGTAATTACTAATTTTTGATTAAGTTTTTAATTGATAAATATAAGGCTATTACATAATATCTTTTTTTATTTAATTTTACCTCTATTTTCACATCCTTCAAGTCCTAAAAGTAAGAACTGCTAAATTTACTCTCTTGGAAAAACATAAAATGTACATAATTGGCCTACACTTTATTGTGTTTAAAGTATTAAAACCATGAATAAAGCTTTCATTTCTAGAATTGAATCAAATTTTCCAAATTTCAGATTTAAAACTACTAACAGATGTACTTTGCTTTTTTACTGTCAAATTTTGTTATAACTTAAAATCTACAACTACTCTTGAACTTTAGTTGCATCAAAAAGACACTTTTAGTATTTTAGCACCCTCTAAAAAAATAATAATCAAATTTGTAATGGCTTTGACTGTTGAAGGAGTTGAGTTTTTTTCTTTCAACTGTATCAAGATAAAATCTGCTCTACAGTGGTTAAGTCATTATTTGTTATCAATCCTAATTTATTTTTTATTTTAGGACTCTTCTGACTGAAGTCTGTTGTATAGAAGTTTCTATGATAGTATTGTATTTCTCATAATTTGCATTAACTCCGTTCCAAGATCTTTCATGGATTAGCCACAATTTCTGAAATGGCCGATCCCATCACAGTTTCTGAGGATTATTTCATTAAAAACGGTAATTTATACAGTTAATTTTTTAAATGTCAGAATAAAAGAAAAGCTACTTTGTTCTAGACAATAATTATTCCTTTTTTTTCCCCTGCTCATTAAGTGAGGCTAAGAAAATGTTTTTAACTGCATTTGTACTCTGATTTAACGATTAAGAGCTGAGTGGTGATAATAGTGGCTTCTTTGTGACGCAAAACACATTAAAACTCAAAATAATATCTTTAATTTTTAAGTTTGGTGAGACAATTGATAGTGTGGTTGAAAAATTTTCTTTCAATCTTTTCTTTGTTCAGGGATGATGAACGAAATATTTTCACCAAATGAGGGGTAGTTATGGGGGCTCAGATGGGAATATCTAATCATAATACATTTAAGAGATGAATAAAGTTAGTTAAATCAGCTGCTAAACTTTGTGAGACTATATTATGTTTTGGGAACTAATGCAGAACCCCCAATTTTGTATAATTTTTTCTTTTACTTTTAACTTTTAATTGTCCATTTTTTGTGATTGTTAAGCTATAAAAAAATTTATTCAGTTGATCTGAATAAATTGACCAGAGGGAGGGAGGGCCAGGGGTCAGTTCCTGTGATTTATCATTGATAATTTTCGGGGCGCGGGAGGGGTAGCGGGCCATGGAGGACCAGGGATCAGCTTCCACAAGTCTTAGGATAAAATATCGTTAATAAGTTGATGTTTTACTTGGGGGAGGGGGTCAGGCCATGAAGGGCAAGGGATGGGTTGCCATAATTTTGGAATAAAAAATTGCAATAATTTTTTTTTTTTTTGGGGGGGGGGTCTGGTCATGGAGGGAAAGCCAGGGGTCAGCTTACTTGAGTTTTGGAGTAGAATACCTTTTATAGGTTTTTTGAGTTGGGGAGCGGGTTTTACTTATATGATCTGTGAAATATTTTCAAAACCCTTGCATAAGAACCTTATATGTCCCCTGGATATAACATACAACACTTGTCCCAGGGCTCTATGGGTTTGTGTTCACACTGGAGTTTTTGTTAACTAATCTTTTGACTTATTTTAACAAAGTGGCTAACTAAAAAATTTCATAAAAATTCAATCGGATGGATTTGAAGTAAAGAAGGCAGGAGGGTTAGTTGCCCCCCTGGTCCCTTTTGATTTTTAAAAAGGGAACAAGAACTTCCACTCTCCGAAAGGAAGAGCGCACGACGAAGTTATAATATCATTACTTCCATAAAAACCATAAAAATATGATGTTGTGTCTATTCTGGACAAAATGAAAATCTCAAAAAGTTGATCAGACGCCTTTGGGGAAAAGCCGGTTGGTTTGGGATGGGAGAGGGGGGGGGCTAGTTTCCATCAAATTATTTTTGACTCTCAAAAAGGGAACTAAAAATTCAGATTTAGAATCGAATGAGTCCCCTCCTAAATTTATACGACTATCTCTTCCATTAAAACCTTATATGTCCAGGGGGCATAACTCAGGTTCAGGTTCATTTATTATTCAATCTTACATAATGACACTAAATATATACAGATATCTGGCAGTGAGACAAGCTCGTTTTGCACAGATAAAAAAAAAGAAAAACAATAAAGAAATATACGGATTTTCATTCAAAATGGTAGACTTCACAAACAAATATAAATAAATCAATAAATGTAAGGTTAATTACTCACCACATCACGGCAAACACCCACCCGACGATACATAAACAACTCTCAACCAGCAATGGGACAAGAAGAAGGATATCAAGATCCGAGAGAGATCAAAAAAAAAAAGAAAAGAATATTATTATAAGGAGAATATATTAATAAGAAAATAATAATTGACTAATAAATGTCCAAAAGAAATGATTTTATTTTATTTTTTAAAATTCCAATCGACACATCAAAATCAAAAATAGATTCATATTGGTTCCACGCGGCAACCACACTATTTCGTAGAGAAAACCGGGACCTCTCTGAAATTATCAACGGCTGGCGTAGTTTGCGTATGCTGCGAGCTAGATGAGAAGATGGCGGAGCAACTGGGAACAAATCAAAAGAAAAGAAATAACTGGGCAGTGACAGGAGTTTATGATTAACCTTGAATAAAATCGAGTTAAAAGTAACTGCAAGTTCAACAGGAAGAATATTCAATAAACAATATAAACTATTTGTAGAAGACTTACTGGGGAAAGACGCTGGGGAAGGAAGATAACTTTTTAAAATACGAAGCGCCTTATTTTGTTGCCTCTGAAGCGGAATTAAATGGGATCTGAAAGTATTCAAGTAAATAAATAGCTTTGATACACTTGCGCTATTTTGATTTGGTTAAATTTTAACACCAGTAGTAGCCCCGAAGGCTTGATCATCATACCCTCAGTCGTACTTGGGATACTGATGAGATTCCCAATTTATAATTATAAATAAAGCAGTAAAATTCTATTTATTATTAAGGCAACATTTAGTTTTAAACATAATTTTTAATTGGGTGGGTGAGCATGAGAGGGGGACTAGTTGCCCTCCAATCACTTTTGACTATTAAAAAGGGCATTAGACCTTTCTATTTTCAGTCGAATGAGCCCTTTTCGAAGTTCCTACAGCAACTCCTTCGATACAAAGTGCCCGAACATTGTAGTGCCTAGTACATTGTACCAACATCGATCTTTACTATAAAACTGTCAAGCCTTCCAATCACTTTTGACTATTAAAAAGGGCACTAGCCCTTTCAATTTCCAATTGAAAGGGCCCTTTTTGAGCTTTTACTATAATGTTTTCTGTAAACACCTTATATGTCCCCAAGGAAAAAATAACAACCCTTGATTTGAGGACTGTGAGGGTTTTGTCATCCTCAAAGACCTAATATTCAGACATTTCAACAACGTTAAAAAAACCGGCTATCTCCAAATTTTTAGTTGATGTGTGTTGAGAAATGATGTGCTTAAAAGAGGTTTTACTAGCTCTCTAATCACTTTCAACTATTAAAAAAAGCACTGTCCCTTTCAATTTCCAAACAAAGGATTGTTTTTGAAATTTCTACGACACCGCTTTCAATAAAAGTGTACATGCCCCTTGGATATTACTTACAACCATTGCACTCCGGGCTGAGGGGAGATTTTAATCCTTAAAGACATACTTTCCGGACCTTTCTTCTCCGTTGAACAAAATTGTTATCTTAAAATTTCTATTGGATGTGTTTGGGGAAATGGTGGGCGCGTGAAGGGGTTAAGTGGGCATCCAATCACTTTCGACTATTAAAAAGGGCACTAGCCTTTTCAATTTCTAATCGAATGATTCATTTTTTAATCTTCTATGATAAAGCTTTCCATGAAAAAAAACCTTATACGCCTCCAGAGCCTAACTTAAAACCCTTGCCCAGAGACCTGTGGGGGGAGTGTCACCCTAAAAAACATAATTTCCAGACCTTTTCGCTAGGTCATTCAATTTCGTTATCTTAAAATTTAGATTGGATGTGTTTGAGGAAATAGTGGGCGTAAGAGGGGTGTTAGTTATCCTCCAATATTTTGATTATAATATAATTTCATCTCAAATGAGCCGTTTTGAAGGTTATATATAGTCACTATATATATAAACCTTATAGTCCCCCAGGACATAACTTACAACCCATGCTCCGAGGACACTGATGGGGTTATGATCCTCAGAGACCTAATTTCCTACACCTGTAACTTCCTTCAACAAAATGACATTCTCAAAATTTTGATTGGATTTGTTTGGGGAAAAGGTGAGCTGGAGAGTGGTATTAGGTGCCCTCAAATCACTTTCTAGTATTAAAAATGGGACTAGCCCATTGAATTTACAATCGAATTATCCCTTTTTCAAGTTTTTATGACAAAGCTATCATTAAAAACCATGATTTTACCCCAGGGCACAACTTATATCCCGGACCCTGAGAGTTGTTGGGGGATTGACATCCTCGATAATATAATGTCTGGGCCTGTTCACTACTTTGAACAAAATGGCTATCTCCAAGTTTGAGTTGCTCTGTGTGGATAAATGGTGGGCGTGGAAGGGGTGTTAGTTGCCTTCCGATCACTTTCGACTATTAAATAGGGCACTAGCCATTTCAATTTCCAATAAAATGAGCCCTTTTTGAAGCTTCTACGACAACACTTTTTATGAAAACCTTATAATCCCACAGGGTATACCTTAAATCCCGTGCCCGGCGGACTGTGAGTGGGGGGGGTGAGGTCAGTCTTAAAGACCAAATGTCTAGAAAGTTAAACTAGATTGAACAAAATGGTTATATAACAATTTTTATTTGATGTGTTTGGGAAAAAGGGGGGCGTGATAGGGAGGTTTGTTGCCATACACTGACTTTCGACTATTAAAAAGAGCACTGGACCATTGAATTTTCAATAGTATGAGCACTTTTTGAAGAATCTATGACAATACTTTCAATAAAAACCTCACATGCCCCTAGGCCATATTTTATAACTCATTTCCTGAGGGCTGTGGGGGAGTGTCCTCCTCAAAAACATAATTTCTATGGAAATCGACTACGCTGAACAAAATGGCGATTTTGATTGGATGTGTTTTGGGAAATGGTGGGCGTGTAAGGGGTGTTAGTTGCCTTCAAATCACTTTCAACTATTAAATGGGGCACAAGCCACTCCAATTTCTAATCAATGGAGCCCTTTTCGAAGTTTCTACGACAATTCTTGTTATACGAATTGCCCTGGTCTAAATAAAAAAAATCATACATTGTGCCAACATCGTTCTTTACTTAGGCAGTGCGCTGCTTATGATAGACGGAAAAGTTGTCTCTGGTCTAATGAGTTTATAATTATAATGAGAAGTCTCATTCAAACGGAAATTAAAAGTTCTAGTGCCCTTTTTAGGTGGCTAAAAGATTAGAGGGCAACTAGGCTCCGTCCCATCCCTTTTTCTTCAAAATCGTACTATAAAAATGCAGAGATATCCATGTTGTTCATTATAGTTGAAAGGCCCAATAACTATGGCTTTAGATATACCCTGACCCCCCCCCCCCCACAGCCCCAGGGAAATGGTATTTAATCTATAGAAGTCGTACATTGTTCATGAAAAGTGTTTGTTGTTGGGACGCTTGTATACATTTTAGGGTGGGAAGACGAATAGTTTGCTGTTTTTTTACGGGGGGGAACTTCAGGGGGAGATCAGGATCCAGGAGGTGAACTTATCACAGAAAATTATACAGTAGGGGTATTTTCCAGAATTCCTATAAAAAACAGTTTTTTTTATATTTCTTGCTGTATTTTGTCTGTCCCAATTTTATTTGGTGTTAAGGGTAATTGCCTTTAGCATTTGTTAATGGTTATTGCCTGGGTAAATTTTCTCCGGGGGTGACGTGTCTAGATACTATATCCCTAGTGAGGGTATTTTTCCGTGGAGGTTGTGACAGATTTCCTATGACTATTTAAAAAACTATCAAACATTTAATTTTAAAAATAAGTTTTTTTAACTGGAAGGAAGGAGCACCATTAAAAATTGAACCGAACAGAAATTATTACGGATATGAAGCTGGTTTCCCGCTCCTCAACGCTTCGATCTTTATGTTAAAGTTTTAATTTTGTCCCAGTTCTTTAAGAAGGGCTTCTGAAACACTTTGTTTGTTTAATTGGAACAGTAAGAAGCTTTTTTCTAAAGTAATAAAAACTTTATCGTAAAGAGTGAAGCGTTGAAGAGGATATATTCATTGTAATAAAAAAGTTGTTTCAGATTCAACAAAAATTGTTTGTTACGTTTATCAACAAAATCACACAAGGGTTCTCTTTTTTAATTAGAAAAAAATTGAACTCAGAGGGTAACATATGTTGAGCATTAGTATTTTTAAGAACAGGGTAGCAGTTTCACAAATTTTCTAACTAAGGAAAATCACAAAAGAAATGTATTGCTGAATAAAAATGCCTATTAAAGTTCTATGCAAATATAACATTTATTCATAATTTTTGTGTTAGCACTTAGTAAACGTATAAATTCAAATTAATCCCACCCAATCAACCCAAATGCAATACTTTCCTTTTTGCTTAACAAGAAAATAGCTTTTGTTCTGTTTTTCTGTCATAACTCCCACCTTTGATTAGAATTACTACTGAGCATGCTATTTTGAATGTTACCTTGGTAAAATTGAGTATGATATTCGAGAATATTTGATCCTGAGTTAAAAACTCAATAGATATAAATATTCGAAGCGCATTAACAATATTGCTGGTAATTTGTTTAGATTAGAAGAAAGGATTAATTGCACTGTTTTTATGTCTTTTTTATACTATACCGAATAAATGATAATAACAAAGTATTTTTCTTTATTTTTAATTACTAAATATTTTTTCTATTTGATCATGATATATAGGCGACTAGAATGAGATGTGGCTTTTCTAGTTAGTTTTTTTGCAGTCTAGTGATGTAAATATTCTTCTTTCCATATGACCTGCAGCTCTTCACCATTCAGAATTTTCCGTGTCATTGCACCAGAATAAATCCTCTTATCAAATTTCAGATAATTCTCTTTATTTTTTTTGTCAAAGTGATGAAATTGATGGTAATTTTCAATAAAAATTTGTGAAACGCAATATCAAGTAAAGATCAATAAGGTTTCACTTTATTATTCATTGTCAGCATGGAAGGAGTTGTCTCAGAAACTTTCCAAGGTGCTCATCAATTGAAAATTGAAACTTTTGGTGCTTTTTATAAGAGTCAAAGGGACTGATGCCATCCCGTTTCCCTCCCAAGCCCTTTCTCACTACCCTTCGTGCAGATATATTGGATTAAAAATATGTATTTTTTCCAAAATATTAAAAACTTAGTGAATGTTCACCCTCACACCCTCATATTTTTGTTATACACAGTATATACCCCCCCCACCCTTTTTAAAGTATAATTACTGTATCTTCTACATATGAATCTCAATTTTAAGTTTGCTGCTCCCTTCCCTCAATTATTTCATAGCAAACCTTTTAATAATCCCTGACGATTAACTTAATACCCTTAACTGTTCTTAGGTCATTGCTAATAGACATTTTTAATAAACCGCGTGCAAATAATATGATCTGATGCTGATCAATAACCCCTTCAAAATTGCCTGAAAGCAGTCGCAATTAGATATGGCAGCAGTCATAAGTAGTTAAAGTCAAATTAATGAATGGTCGCAGCCGTTGTTGAAAAAGCTGCAGTAAGGGGCCTGAAACTTTCAAGTTAAAACCCTTATCTGTTCCTATAGTATTACAGAGAAACCTTTTTTTATAAGCCATTTGTACATACAAATGGCTCTGGGGCTGAGGGGTATTTAAAAAGGCCCCTCAGCATTCACTTCAGTTTCACGCTAATACCCTAACTCTTTTGGAACAAAACTGGGTTCAAACGTACCTCCCTTTCTCAATGATAAATCCTGTGTATAAACAATCGAAAATTGCATAATTTTTAAATTGCCCAATAATTTGCCTCAAAATAAGTGTATTTTTTATTTTTAATATTTAAATATTTTTCCTTATATTTTTTCTCCATATAAATATTTTTCAAATTTTACTCCTCCTCAGAGTGCACATAGTGGTTTTTGATTTAGTTCGAAAAAATCCCTCACCATCTACTAAAATATTTATATTTAGAACCTTCCTATTTTGGGACAAAACCAGGTCTGAACATTTTTCCCTTCCCTAATGCCAAATCTTGTTTAGGCAATCAAAATATTGCATAATCTATATATTTTCAAATATTTTACACCAAATAAGTGTATTCTTTTCTGTCATTGTTCCATGAATTGCCCTCGAGTTTTTTTCTTTAATTGATTTTTTTTTCTTCCTCAACGTGAGTATAAAGGGTAATGCTCATAGTGAAACAATATTCTTTCTTATGTGTCTGCTTCTTACCTTTTTTGTCATTTTGTCTTCTAAAATCAGGTGATAACTTGAAACCCTGCTATTCAAATTTTGCTTTCTTAAGTTAAGGACCGCCTTCTAAACCCGTTTGCATTGGTCAAAAGATGATCGCCTCTTTTTTGTACAGTAAGATCTCTTTTGCATAGATAATTCTTGGTAATCACATATTCCAGTCCTTAAAGTATTTATTCCAATCAATCAATCAATCCTTATTATTGCGCCAAAATATCAAAATAATAGCTCTGGCATGTCAGAAAAAAAAGAGTCGTTAATCAAATTTAACTTCAATATAAATTTTAAAAAATTATTGCCCAAAAGAACGATATGATCGCACACTACACATAGCCGGCGGGAACTTAAATTTTTATTTATTCTAGTTTGACCCCAGGGTGGGGCATGGATTTTCAGGAGCTAGCTGAAACTTTGGCAGGATGCTACGAAATAGATCCGACGACAGGCACAACCTCCCAAAAGTCATGAGCAACTCTAAACGCCTGGCAGATAGTGTATTCAGTGATGTCTGAATCTCCTTATATGATTTATATTCGTACCCACGGATGAATTAGCATGAGTGTGTTTGAATTCGCTCGATTTTAAGACTCTGAGCTTTGGTTAGTTTGGGGTGCCTAACCTGGCATCCATATTTCAGGGTTTTATAGAAGCCGGTCAAGCTTTTGGGGGATAGTCCAAATCTTCGTTGCCGGGAAAATTCTCTGAGACGATTGGCTCCTCTCTGAACCAATTCGGAGGTTTGGGAGTTCCAGTCAAGGTTATTGTCGAGGGTGATCGTGAAAATTTTCGCGGACTCCACTGATTTGATATCAACCTCAGATTATATTTGTTAGGAAATATGCTTTGTAAATTTGACTAGGAGGACCACACTTTTTTCATGTCTGATTTGAAGTTTGGCATTGCTTGCTTGACGTTGCAGCTCCTCAAGGGTGTGTGCTTGACTGCTTGTGATTTAGACGAGACCAATCGAAAGTTGATAATGTCAAGTCGTCTGCAAATTTCAGTCTATGTTTTGGTTGGATTACCAGCTTGTTTACAGCTATAAGGAAAGCCAGATTCCCAAGTTTGGTACCCTGAGGGGCGCCGCAGGTGATAGAGAGGAACTGTGATATCTTTGTTGTCTGTGTATTTTTAACCTCAACGCATTGCATCCTGTCGCTCAGAAAACTGGCCATCTGTCTAATAAGAAATTGTCGAGCTTTCATTTCAGCTGTTCCAGAAACAACGATATAATGGTCTAAGATTTTGAACGCCTTGACCGTGTCCCCAATAAGAACATCGACGTAAGAGACAGGATTTTCAAGGTGGCTTTTGAGATAGGCTGCGAGTCTTTCACATGTTTTGGGTTTGACATCTGTCAGATAGGGATGATTCACGTCCCCTGAAATCGCTGGGGGAAGGGTCCCTCAACAGGGCACTGATTGAAAGCTACAGCAAGTGGTGTATTCATTTCCTTCGAACACTTGGCAATGATTTTGGTTGGGACTTTGAAGGTCCTCACCTTATTTCTTATTCTTGTTGATTACAGATTCCTTTTTCTGGTCCATCTTACGAATCTTTTTCTGGACTTGTAGGGACGTGATTATCAAGATTTTGTTCTGTTTTCCGTCGAGATCTGGTAGGTGCTGAAGAGGTCGATGTTTAGAGATGATTTTGGCGAAGTAGGAGTTTATTTTGTCAACTGACAAGGATCTCCCCTCTTGATCAAGAACTCCGGAGTTCCGAGATGGACGACCGAATAGTATCTTAACTCTAGTGTGGAATTTCTTCGGATCTGGATTCGAAAGTTGTTCAACTACTTTGGCTCCGTACTGTCGGCGGGTGGCTCGACATTTGTTCACAACTACATTCCGCAACTTCCTTGCCTCATTCTGGTACCCTTTGTCAAACAGTTGGTCACGTTCGTTTATTATTCGTCTGATCCCGTCCGTCTTCCAGGGCTTGTCCAGGGCTTTGACCTTTTTCTGTTTTTCAGGAGTGCACTGTTGAAATCTTTCGAAAAGGCAATCCAGAAGAAATTCATTAACCTCGTTAGCTCCCTTGAGTCTTAGCAATTCTGCCCAGTTTTTGAAGGAGAGTCACTATCTGTAATTCGTGATGCCCTCTTTGGTGATGGAGCGGTATTTTCTAATCTCGTATCCATTTTTTGGCTTGTAGTCCTTTGGCACCAGGCGAATAATTAGATGGTCTCCTCTATCAAGTGGGTGCTGAGTTTAGGTGTCACGAAAGTAATCGGTGCAGTTAGTGAAGATGCGGTCGAGAGTCTTCTCTTTTCTGGTGGGACAGTTGACTATCTGTTTCAGGGATAGCGTTTCATGCACCAACGATGACTTTATGTCATTAAAATCTCCAGCGATCGCAGCGCAGGGGTATTTGCAGCGATTCCAGTCCGTGCAGTTTTGCTGGTAAGAGAGTAACTCTTTACGGAACTATTCTTTGGGGGGGTAATAAACTACTCTGTTGACAACGCTCAAAAAGACTTTCGGTAGCCATTACAAAGTACTCCATAGCCACTAGACTTCTAAAAATACGGTCCTCGGAACTGGTATTTGCAGAATCTGAAATATAATAGAAGATTTGCACAGCAAACTGACGCCTTCTCCATGATGGACTGAAATTCCGTTAGTGTCACTCTGTGGTAGCATGTAGAAGTTATACCCGTCGATTTTTACGAAATCTGCCGAGGTCACCCATGTTTTAGTAATTGCTACGATATCAATATTGTCACGGAGTATGAAGTGTTTGAGCTCCTCATTTTTTCCCCAAGGCATTGAGTAAATTGATTCAAGTGCGGAAAAGCGACAATTTTAATAGTTATTCTTTGCTTAAACAGCATTTTCCAGACAGTAAAATGTATGACCTACTGACCTGTAATGGTGTATAAGCATAAAAGTATTAATATTCTGGTGCTCGGTTAAGCGAGGAGAAAGTACCTCCAATTGAGGCTTTTTATAATTCACTCACCAACTGTGAATGCACTGCCGGGGAATACGGGCTTGCCAAGAGGGTCAGGGCAAAGGGTAATTGTAAAAATGGGTGGAATAATTGTATACTGTACTTGGCCAGTGACGTTTTAACTCTGTTAGATATAGTCTGTAAAAACACAGACCAAATCTATTAAGAGTTTGGATTAGATATAGGTTATTATTTTTCTACACCACATTTGGTGATGGACTTGATTTTAAAAATTAGTAGGGAAGAAATAGGGTTGATCACTGATGTGTATCAACACCTTTTTGTAGAAAGATCAATGAGGGGGGGGGTGTATGTTTTTCATGGAGATCACGTTCTAGCAGCAGATCCAAGCGGGCAAGATACTGGTGTAAAGTCCAATGCGGTTTTCCTTGACATGAACTCGTTATACCCCTCGGCAATGTCTCACTGCTCTTTGCCTTGTGGAAACTATAAATAGCTTGAGAATCCTTGTGAGATTCCCAACATTCACACCGTCGAGGAAATGGGCCATAAGGATGGTTCTTTGAAATTGATTAAATAAAAAAAAAACAAGTTTTTTGAACTGAAAGTAAGGAGCGATATTAAAACTTAAAACGAACAAAAATTATTCCTTATATGAAAGGGGCTGTGCCCCCTTCCATGCCTCGCTCTTTACGCTAAAGTTTATTGTTGTTTTAAAAAGTGGAGTCGTGACAAAGAGTCAAACTTTACCGTAAAGAGCAAGACGTTGAGAAACGGATAGTCCCTTTTATATACTGAATAATTTCTGTTCGTTTTAAGTATTAATATCGCTCCTATACTTTCAGTTCAAAAAACTTGTTTTTTTATTTAATTTCAGATCGTTTTTTAGTTAATGCAGATTTGATTATAGCTCACCGTCATTGAATAAGTAAACAAAATTTGGATTAAAATATTGTTTTTTTAGCTAAATGGCTGTCTCTAAATTTGGTTCTGACGTAATTTAAAAACTACCTTACGTAACGAACTTGTATATTTGTATGTTTTGCTTCTGGCAAAAAATACAAAGTTGCAGATTTTTACAGATATGAGTTTGAAACCTATGTTATAGGGTTTTCTGATACTCTGAATCAGAAAGTGTGATTTTCATTAAAAACTTTTCACTTTTACTTTCACTTTCACTTTCCCAAACTTTTCATTCACACTTTCACACATTTTCAAACTTTTCACTTTCCCCCCTCTTGAAAAAATCAGATGAGTTTTCTGAGGCTATCAGCATTATAAGCCCATTCTTTTGATACATTTATTGACATCAAAGTTTCGTTTTTAAAAGTTTCGCTTACTATTGAGCCGTATCGCTTGTTTTTTTTATTGTTTTTTTTTATTACGTATATGTTATTACGTATATGATGGGGTTTTCCCCTTAGTCAATACCACGCTCTTTACGTTAAAAGTTAAAAAAAAATGTAATTCACAAACCCCTGAATCACAAAGGCCGTTTAATTAGAATAGATAGCTCTTTTGAAAGCACTAAAAAAAACTGTAGCGTAAAGAGCGAGGTATTGACTTGGGGGAGAACCCCCTTATATACGTAATAATTTCTGTTCATTTTAAGTTCTAATAATGCTTCTTACTTTCAGTTGAAAGTACTTGTTTTTTTTAATTTAATTTCTGATCGTTTTTTAAATAATGCTTGGGAATCCGGCACCCCCTTTATAGAAATGTCCCTTACCCCAAAGAAACATCGTCCACGGAAAGATTCTCCTGAGTTACCCCCTCCTCCAGCCCCCCTTCCCCCACCAGAAAAAAATTCTTCCAGAAAATGTCTGTATACTTCCCAATAACCAATACAATATGTAAGCAATGGACAAAGTTCATATCTTGCAGGCCTTCCCCTTGGAACTGTGGGGGATTAAGTCATCGTAAAAGACATATTTATTAGATTTTCGACTATGCTAAACACAATGGCTATCTCAAAATTTTAATTGGGTGACTTTGAGAAAAAAATGAGCGTGGGAGGGGGCCTAGTTGCCCTCCATTTTTTTGGTCACTTAAAAAGGGCACTAGAACTTTTAATTTCAGTTCCAATGAGCCCTCTTACAATATTCTAGGACCATTGGGTCAATACGATTACCCCTGTTAGAGTTTCGGTTACCATTGAGCCGGGTCGCTCCTTACTTTCAGTTCGTTACCACGAACTGTTTGACAGGCACATTCCATTGGCGCTTCATGGTTCTGTCAAAGATTTTGTTTTCCCCTGGGTCCTGGGTCCTGCAATTCAGTCAAAAACCTTATTTGAAGACGTTTATCGACACCTTTGTCGGTAAACGCTCTCGGGCAAAAAGTAAAGTAGAAAAGGAATTGTACCAGTTCATTTTAAATTCAGCTTTTGGCAAAATGTATGAAAGCGTACGGAACAGATCTCGTTGTGACGTCGTGACTGACCCCCAAGAATGTGCACGAATTATTGCAGACCCTAATTTTACATCGTTCACGAGCAAATAGGCAAGCATGGCTCTTCTACACAGAAAGAAAAGAAATGTGGTACTGAACAAGAATATAGCGGGAGGTAGCTCAGTACTTGAAATTTCAAAAAATCTCATGTTGTCATTTTTTACATTTTGTGCAAGGTATAGTGGCCAGGGGAGGGGGAGGTTTAAGTTTATTATGGTAACGCAGATTCTCTGTTGTTAAAAGTAAAAACCGGGGATTTTTTAAATGATTTGAAAAAAGGGGAATACATCAGCTCTCGGATGGATTTCACTAACTGGAATGCATCCCTCTACCCCGAGTTGGTGAAACGTCTGGCCCCCATTCAGCTACTCATGTTAAAATCAGAGACGGGGAGCGATTTAATATCCAATGGGGTGTTTTTGGTTCTAAAGTTTATTGCGTAGAAACCCACAACAAAGATGTAAAACAGGCGTGTAAAGGGGTGCCTACACATTTTGTAAAGAACAATTTCAACATGAGTGTCTACAGAACCTGTGTTGAAGGTAGTCTGGTGCCGAGAGCACAAGTGCTTGCAATTCGCTCTCTGCGGCATAAAAATTATACTGTTAGAGTAGAAAAGAATGCCCGGTCGTGTATATCTAACAAAGTCTATGTGCTCCATGATGGTGTAAATGTACTCCCCCGCGGCCACTATAAAATTTCAGACCGGGTTGAATGTGTAGAGTATCGCAACCAACTTGATCTGGATAAATTGAATTAACCTAACCCAACCTAACCCCACCTGATAAATTAACCTAACCTGATAAATTAACTTTAATGCTCTAACCTAACCATACCTGATAAATTAACTTAAATGCTCGAACCTAACCTAATTTAACCTGCAGCAGCGGTGACGATTATTGTATACAGTTTTTCCACAGTGACCCCGGGGGTGGAGGGGATCGCCCGTGGCCGGCCTTCGGCCCGTGGCTCCCGGGGAGGTGGCGGGTCCCGCCTGCGGCCGGCCTTCGGCCTAGGGCTCCCGGGAGGTGGGGGGTCCCGCAGTGACCGGCCTTCAGCCCGCGGCTCCCCGGAGGGGTGGTATCTTTTAAATTCATAGTGTTCAACTGTGCTATTCGTACTCGTGTTTTTTTTATGTCAATAAGTGTTATTGTTGTACAAATAGTGCTGCTGTACAAAAAATGTGTATGTGTACAAATAGTGTTGTTCTTGCTCTACGAAAAGTGTTTTTTATGAC
Organism: Artemia sp. Qi Xiang Cuo; assembly: GCF_049724085.1. Classification (NCBI taxonomy): domain Eukaryota; kingdom Metazoa; phylum Arthropoda; class Branchiopoda; order Anostraca; family Artemiidae; genus Artemia; species Artemia sp. Qi Xiang Cuo. The sequence goes on from NW_028300614.1 coordinate 65,923, forward strand.
AATAAGTGAAAAAATGCTGTTGTACAAATAGTGTGTGTTGTTCTTGTTGAACAAAAAAAGTGTTTTTGATAATAAATATTGTTGTTGGTGTTGGTAATAAATATTGGTGTTCTTGCTGTACAGAAAAAGTGTTTTTGTTCAACAAGTAAAAAAAAAAGTTGCACAAATAGTGTTGTTGTTCCTGCTGTACAAAAAAATGTGTATGATAATAAATGTTCGTGTTGAACAAATAGTGTGTGTTATTTATGCTGGTCAAGCGTTTTTATTTTAATAAAGGAAAGAAATATTGTTTTTGTTGTTCTTGCCAACGTAGAAAGATCTATGGGAAAATTATTATTACTTATTCATTGGACAAGTATGGTTTACAGTTACTTGTAGTCCGACTGTTGTCAACATCAGTATGTCTCAATTTAAAACACCATTCAGGTGGTTTCTGTGTGGTCCATCAATGTCGGGGAAAACGACACTTTTAGCTAAAATAATTCTGAATTGTAATAAAATGTTTTTGGAAAAACCAAAGAAAATTTATTATTGCTACAGTATTTGGCAGGAATCCTGCAATCAAATAAAAGCTATTGCCACATCCATACCAATACAATTCATACGGGGACTTGATGTTTTCAATAGTATTGAACCAAACTCATGGCTGATTATTGATGATTTGGCTGAATCAATTGAACATTTCTCACAGGAAATGCTACAGCTGTTTACCGTTCACTCTCATCATGAACATTTCTGTAAACCTAGTTGTACACAATCTGTTTCATCAGAGCAAATAAATGAGAACCCTTGCTTTGAATTGCACCATCTATATTATCTATGGAGTTGTTCGTGATTCTAGCTAACTAATAACTCAATAGGCAAATATATGCAGGTTATCCCAAATCTCTGCTGTCAGCGTAAACTCAGGCGACAAATAAGCCCTACGGGTACATTTTGCTAGATCTTAATCAGAGCACACCCGAGGATCTACGTGTAGTCACAGATATTTTCGACCATAAAATTACTGTATATCTTTCGGTGAACAGTAGAAAAAGCTATTAGTTGCCATCATGACACTGAAGAACCTAAACGAACAACGACATTTATTTTCCGTTTTAGGCACTCCAAAACCTCCACTCAGGAAGGCCATACTCAAACATGGTGTTGACAATGATTTCATTAATCTAATATCTGAACTTTGTTTAAATTTAAGTGAGGGCAATGTACACTTGCCAGAAGGTGTTAGACAACAGGCAAAGCAACATCGTTCCACTGTACGTACCTCGTCTTGCAAAAACAAAAGGAAAAATTTTTAAAAGAAAACGTCTCATTCAAGCGGGCGGTAGCTTTTTTACACTTTTACAGACAACAATTGCAGGACTTGTAAACAGTTTTCTCTAGATGGTTAAGCCCTATAAATTCACGCCATTTGATCTTATCCTCTCGCCCGTGGAACATTTTGAAGACAATCTAAGCAAATTCATTAATGATGAGAATATTGCCGATGATAAAAAGCTAGTTTTACTTCAAGATGCGTTGCGACGTGTGGACAAAGATAGACCTTATCGTGAGAGATCTGCCGTCACAGATCCCCATAAACAGGAAACATCTCAAGATTCTGCAGCAGTGCAATCAAAGGAGAAGGAATTGAATTCCATAGTGACATCTATTGGAAACCTATTGCCAGTGTCCTATCGAGAACAGAGTAAAAGAGTATTAGCATATCTCATGCTGGAAAGTGATCATCAAGTTCAGGTCGATAGCACAGGGAAACGAATTATAATTCAGGGAAAAAGTTATAATATGCTTGATTTAATCATCAAACTTCCCCAAAAGTCTTATTGGTAATAAGCAAATTCTAAAGAAACTAAGAGAATATAGTCCTCCAACAACGCCAACACCATTTAAAAAAGAAGAAGATTTAATCTTGGAAAATACTAGCAGCAGCAGCAGCAGCAGCAATGATACGAGAGCACCAGTGGCTGCTAGTCAAAAGCGACGACGGATTGATTCACCCCCAGTGTGCAAAAGGGGAGTGGACATTACACTACCTGTTTGCATTCAAAATGGTTGAAGTTCTGAAACATGTCTATGAAAATATCGGTGAAGCGGGAAGTCTAAGTTCCCTCACAACGCTTACTAAAGTTGCCTCTGACATAGATGGCAGCACATTAAAAAAAGCAAAAGAGTATCTAGAAAATGAGCCGAGTTACACACTGCATCGGAATCGCAGGCTTCGTGGCAAACAATATCTTCAAACTAAAGCCTTTTTCCCTCTGCATATAATGCAAACTGATCTTTTAACTTTAGACATGATTCAACGACTTCACATTACACCCTACAAATATATTCTAGTGGCAATTAGTTTCTTTAGTCGATATGCCCATGCCATTCCATTGCAATCAAAGAAAGCAGTTGAAGTTGCTCATGCTTTAAAAAGTATTCTTGAACAGGATTGCTATAGAAAAATTCAATCGGATCGTGGTAGCGAATTTGTTAATCCTCACGTGCGAAAGGTACTATTGAAATATAATACAATTCTCTATCATAGTCACAGCCCGATAAAGGTTAGGTTTAACTTAAATGCTCTAACCTAACCTGATAAATTCGCTTAAACGCTCAAACCTAACCAAACCTGCAGCAGCGGTGGCGACTATTGTATACAGTTTTCCACAGTGACCCCGGGGGTGGGGGGCTCCCGCCCACGGCCGGCCTTCGGCCCGTGATCCCCGGGGGTTGGGGGGCCCTTAGGGTGGGGGGTATCCTTTAAAATCATAGTGTGCAACTGTGCTATTGTTGTATGTTGTTTTTTTAAGTAAAAAATGTTGCTGTTGTACAAATAGTGCTGTTGTACAAAAATGTGTGTACTATTACTGTAGGTGTTCTTGCTCTACAAAAATAGTGTTTTTATGACAATAAATGTTCCCCATATTTGTACAAATAGTGTGTGTTGTTCCTATTGAACAAAAAAGTGTTTTGATAATAAATACTGTTGTTGTTCTTGTCTATAAATATTGTTGTTCTTGCTGTACAGAAAAAGTGTTTTTGTTCAACAAGTGAAAAAATGTTGTTGTACAAATAGAGTTGTTGTTTGTGGCCCATCAATGTCGGGGAAAACGACACTTTTAGCTAAAATAATTTAAATTTGTAATAAAATGTTTTTGGAAAAACCAAAAAAAATTTATTATTGCTATAGTATTTGGCAGGAGTCCTATGATCAAATAAAAGCTATTGCCACATCCATATCAATACAATTCAGAGGGGGACTTGATGTTTTCAATAGTATTGAACCAAACTCATGGCTGATTATTGATGATTTGGCTGAATCAATTGAACAGTTCTCACAGGAATGCTACAACTGTTTACCGTTCGCTCTCATCATGAACACATTTCCATAACCCTAGTTCTACACAATCTATTTCATCAGAGCAAATGTATGAGAATCCTTGCTTTGAATTGCACCATCTATATTATCTATGGAGTTGTTCGTGATTCTAGCTCACTAATAACTCTCAATAAGCAAATATATCCAGGTGCTGCAAAATTTCTGTTGTCAGTGTACACTCAGGCAACAAATAAGCCCTATGGGTACATTTTGCTAGATCTTAATCAGAATACACCCGAGGATCTACGTGTAGTCACAGATATTTCGACAAAGAAATTACAGTATATCTTCCAGTGAACAGTAGAAAAGGCTATTAGTTGCCATCATGACACTGAAGAAACTACACGAACAACGGCATTTATTTTTCGGTCGATGAATGTCCAAGCTTCCACATAGGAAAACTATTCTAAACCTTTTCGTTGAAATAGAAATCAATAAACTAATGTCGGAAATTTGTTTTAATTCCACTGAGGTCATTACGCACATGTTGGAAAGTCCAAGATTAAAGACAAAACAATATCTCTTCTTTGTACCCTCCGTAGGTTGCAAAGAAAAAGTAAATTTTTTTAAAAAAAACGTCGCCCTCAAGGGGGCCGTAGCTTTTTTACACTTTTACTACCAATAATCGCAGGACTTGTAAATAGTTTTCTCTAAATGGCCAAACCCTATAAATTGACGCCATTTGAACTTGTCCTCTCACCCGTGGAACATTCTGAAGACATTCTAAGCAAATTCATTAATGATGAAAATATTGCCGATGATAAAAAAACTAGTTTTACTTCAAGATGCATTGCAGCATGTGGACAAACATAGAACTTATCGTGAGAGACCCGCCGTCACCGTCACAGAGCCCCCTAAACAGGAAACATCTCAAGATTCTGCACAATCAAAGGATAAAACTCTTAACTAAAACTATAACTCTAAGTAAAACTCTAAGCTAAGACTAAACTCTAAACAAAAAACTATTAACTAAAACTCTAAGCTAAGACTCTACTATAAACTCTAAACTAAAACTTTTAACTACTATAAATCTAAGCTAAAACTGTAAGCTAATATCAAACTGAAACTTTAAACTAAAACTCTTAACTAAAACTAAACTAAAACTCTTAACAAAAAACTCTTAACTAAAACTCTAAGCTAAGACTCTAAGCTAAAACTCTTAACTAAACTAAAACTCTTTACTAAAACTAAACTAGAGATCTAAACCATGGGCGCCCATAAGCTGAATTCCAAGGGGGGGCAAACTTCGTCTAATTGCTAATTTTAATGCTATATAATAAAAATCTCAGAACAAAAATATAAAAATAAGGCAGCATCATTCAGCCAGGGGGGGGGCAACTCTTAACTAAAACCTCTTAACTAAATTTCTAAGCTAAGACTCTAAGCTAAAACTCTAAACTAAAACTCTTAACTAAACTAAAACTAAACTAGAGATCTGAACTAAAACTCTTAACTAAAACTAAATTATAACTAACAAAAACTCTAAGCTAAGACTCTAAACTAAAACTCTAAATTCTCAACTAAAACTAAACTAAACTATAAATATAACTAAAACTCTAAGCTAAAACTCTAAACTCTAAACAAAAACTCTTAACTAAAACTAATCTAAACTATAACTCTAACTAAAACTCTAAGCTAAGACTCCAAAGTAAAACTAAACTCTAAACTCTTAACTCTAACAAAAACTGTAAGCTAATTCCAAACTGAAACTCTAAACTAAAACTAAACTATAACTCTAAACTAAAACTCTTAACTACTATAACTCTAACTAAAACTGTAATCTAATACCAAACTGAAACTCTTAACTAAAACTAAACTATAACTCTAACTAAAACTCTAAGCTCAGACTCTAAATTAAAACTCTAAACTCTACTAAAACTCTTAACTACTATAAATATAACAAAACTCTAAGCTAATACCAAACTAAAACTAAACTAAAACTCTTAACTACAACTAAACTATAACTCTAAACTAAAACACTTTACTACTATAACTCTAACTAAAACTCTAAACTCTAAACTAAAACTCTTAATAAAAACAAAACTATAACTCTAACTAAAACTCTAAACTAAAACTAAACTATAAATCTTAACTAAAACTCTTAACTACTATAGCTCTAACTAAAACTGTAAGCTAATACCAAACTGAAACTCTAAAATAAAACTCTTAACTAAAACTAAAGTATAACTCTAAACTAAAACTCTTAATGAAAATTAAACTAAACTATAACTCTAACTAAAACTCTAAACTAAAACTCTTAACAAAAATAAAAGTAAACTATAACTCTAACTAAATTTCTAAACTAAAAATCTTAACTAAAACTAAACTATAACTCTAAACTAAAACTCTTAATTACTATAACTCTAACTAAAACTTTAAGCTAATACCAAACTGAAACTCTAAACTAAAACTCTTAACTAAAACTAAATTATAACTCTAAACTAAAACTGTTAAAAAAAATTAAGCTAAACTCTAACTCTAACTAAAACTCTAAAGTCTAAACTAAAACTTTTAACCAAACTATAACTCTAACTAAAACTGTAAGCTAATACAAAACTGAAACTCTAAACTAAAACTCTTGATTAAACTATAACTCTAACAAAAACTCTAAGCTAAGACTCTAAACTAAAACTCTAAATTCTCAACTAAAACTAAACTAAACTATAAATCTAACAAAAACTCTAAGCTAAAACTCTAAACTCTAAACAAAAACTCTTAAGTAAAACTAACCTAAACTATAACTCTAACTAAAACTCTAAGCTAAGACTCCAAAGTAAAACTAAACTCTAAACTAAAACTCTTAACTCTAACAAAAACTGTAAGCTAATTCCAAACTGAAACTCTAAACTAAAACTAAACTATAACTCTAAACTAAAACTCTTAACTACTATAACTCCAACTAAAACTGTAAACTAATACCAAACTGAGACTCTAAACTAAAACTAAACTATAACTAACTAAAACTCTAAGCTCAGACTCTAAAGTAAAACTCTAAACTCTACTAAAACTCTTAACTACTATAACTCTAACAAAACTGTAAGCTAATACAAAACTTAAACTCTAAACTAAAACTCTTAACTACAACTAAACTATAACTCTAAACTAAAACACTTTACTACTATAACTCTAACTAAAACTCTAAACTCTAAACTAAAACTCTTAACAAAAACTAAACTATAACTCTAACTAAAACTCTAAACTAAAACTAAACTATAACTGTAGACTAAAACCCTTAACTACTATAACTCTAACTAAAACTGTAAGCTAATACCAAACTGAAACTCTAAACTAAAACTCTTAACTAAAACTAAATTATAACTCTAAACTAAAACTCTTAAAGAAAATTAAACTAAACTATAACTCTAACTAAAACTCTAAACTAAAACTCTTAACAAAAACTAAACTATAACTCTAACTAAATTTCTAAACTAAAAATCTAAACTAAAACTAAACTATAAATATAGACTAAAACCCTTAACTACTATAACTCTAATTAAAACTTTAAGCTAATACCAAACTGACACTCTAAACTAAAACTCTTAACTAAAACTAAATTATAACTCTAAACTAAAACTCTTAGCAAAAATTCAAATAAACTATAACTCTAACTAAAACTCTAAAGTCTAAACTAAAACTCTTAACTAAACTATAACTCTAACTAAAACTGTAAGCTAATACAAAACGGAAACTCTAAACTAAAATTCTTAACTAAACTATAAATCTAACAAAAACTCTAAGCTAAGACTCTAAACTAAAACTCTAAATTCTCAACTAAAACTAAACTAAACTATAAATAGAACTAAGACGAAGCTAAGACTCTAAACTAAAACTCTAAATTCTCAACTAAAACTAAACTAAACTATAAATAGAACTAAAACTCTAAGCTAAGACTAAACTCTAAACTAAAACTCTTAACTGAAACTAAACTATAACTCTAACTAAAACTCTAAGCTAAGACTCGAAAGTAAATCTCTAAACTAAAACTCTTAACTAAAACTCTAACTAAAACTAAACTAAAACTCTAAACTCTAAACTAAAATTCTTAAATAAACTAAACTTCAACTCTAACTAAAACTCTAGGCAAAAACTCCAAACTCTTAACTAAAACTAAACTAAACTAGAACTCTAACTAAAACTCTAAGCTAAGACTCTAAGATAAAACTCTAAACTCTTAACTATAACTAAACTAAACTTCAACTCTAACTAAAACTCTAAGCTAAGACTAAGCTAAAACTCTAAACTCTTAAATATAACTAAACTAAACTTCAACTCTAACTATGGCACAAATATGAAGGGTGAATATAATCATCAAAAAACCATCCAATAACCAGATGTCAACATCCAATTTGTTGTTGAACTTTTGTTGACATCCAAAGAAAACAACAAACAAATTGACCAACACACAACCATCAAACAACCATCCAAAAACCAGATGTCTACATCCAAGTTGTTGTTGAACTTATGACTACATCCAAAGAAAACAACAAACAAATTGACCAACATTCATAACCATTAAACAACCATCAAATAACCACATTTCTACATCCAAGTTGTTGTTGAACTTATTTAGACACCCAAAGAAGACAACAAACATATTGACCAACGTACATAACCATCAAACAACCATCCAATAACCAGATGTCTACATCCAAGTTGTTGTTTAACTTATGACTAGATCCAAAGAAAACAACAAACAAATTGACCAACACACAGAACCATCAAACAACCATCCAATAACCAGATGTCTACATCCAAGTTGTTGTTGAACTTATGACTACATCCAGAAATTGTTGTTGACCTCTAAGAAACATCTATCAATTGCTGTTGACATCTAAGAAACACCCATCAATTGTTGTTGACATCCAAAAAACATCCAGCAGTTGTTGTTGACATCCAAGAAACATCCATCAGTTTTTGTTGAGATCAAAGAAACATCCAGTAACTTTTGTTGATATCCAAGAAAACAACAAGAAAATTGACCAACACTCATAACCATCAAACAATCATCATATAACCAGATGTCTACATCCAAGTTGTTGTTAGACTTATGTTGACATCCAAGAAAACAACAAACAAATTGAGCAACACTCATACCCATCAAACAACCATCCAATAACCAGAACAGATGTCTACATCATATAACCATCAAACAGAACAAAACCATGAAAAAACATCAACAGTGAGAAAAACCATGAAAAAACATCCACAGTGAGAAAAACCATGAAAAAACATCCTCAGTGAGAAAAACCATGAAAACATGCATAAATTGTGTAAGCCCAGGAGTAATACCTGGCTCCCTACTATATTCCCCCAGTGCATAATTTACAACACCGGCCCCCGAGCCCTGGTGGGTTGTGTTGACACCGTAATTTTTGTTATATGATCCTTGAATTTAAAAAAAAATAGCTATCTTAACATTTATATTGGATGCATTTGGGAAAAAAGGATTTGGGAGAGCTGGTTGCCATCCGATATTTTTCGACGCTTAAAAAGTGAACTAGAACTTTCAATTTCCAATCAAATAAGCCCTCTTTTAAGTTTATACGAGCATTCCTTCCATAAGAACCATATACGCCCCCAGGGTATAACTTATAGCCCTTCCCCCTGAAGACTGTGGGGGGAGTGTCCTGCTCAAACATATAATTTCCAGAACTTTCAACTACGTTGAACAAAATGGCTATATCAAAATTTTGATTGGATGTCTTTGGGGAAATGGGGGGCGTGGAAGGTGTGTCAGTTGCCTTAGAATCACTTTTGACTATTAAAAAGAGAACTAGCCATTTAAATTTCCAATCAAATGAGCCCTATCTGAAGTTTCTACGACAACATTGCCAATACAAAATCGTATATGCCCCCAGAGCATAACTTACAACGCTTGCCCTGAAGGCTGTTGGGGAGTGGTCATCCTCAAAGACCTAATTTCCAGAACTTAAAACTACGTTTAATAAAATGGCTATAAAAAATTTTTATTGGATGTGTTTGGGGGAAAAGGGGGTGTGAGAGGGGGTTAGATGCCCTCCAATCATTTTTGACTATTAAAAAGGGCGCTAGCCCTTTGAATTTTCAATCGAATGAGCCTTTCTTGAAGTTTCTATGATTACGCCTTCTATAAAAACCATAGATGTCCCCAGGGCATAACTTGAAACCCTCGCCCTGAGGGTTGTGAGGGAGAGTCTTCCTCAAGAACCTATTTCCTATCTGGAAATCAACTAAGCTGAACAAAATGGCTATCTCAACATTTCAATGGGATGTCTTTGGGGGAATGATGGCAGTGGGGGGGGGGGGGGAGTTGCCCTCCAATTACTTTCGTCTATTAAAAAGGGCACTAGTCCTTTGAATTTCCGATAGAATGAGCTTTTTTTGAAGTTTTTGGGACAACGCCTTCTATAAAAACCTGATATGCCCTCAGGGCATAAGTTAAAACCCTTGCCCTGAGGGTTGTGGGGGAGTGTCCTCCTCAAAAATATATTTTCTCTCTGGAAATCAACTACGCTGAACAAAATAGCCATCTCAAAATTTTGACTGGAAGTGTTTGGGGGAACGATGGGCATTGGGGGGGGGGGGGGGGGCTAGTTGCCTTCCAATCCATTTCGACTATTAAAAAGGTCACTAGCTCTTTGAATTTAGAATCTAATGAGCCGTTTTTGAAGTTTCTACGACAACGCCTTCTGTAAAAACCTTATATGCCCCCCAGGGCATAAATTAAAACCCTTGCCCTGAGGGTTGTTGGGGTGTATCCTCCTCAAAAATATGTTTTCTATCTGAAAATCAACTACACTGAACAAAAAAGCTATCTAAAAATTTTTATTGGATGTGTTTGGGGGAATGTTGGGCGTAGGGGGTGGGGCTAGTTGCCCTCCAATCATTTTTGACTATTAAAAAGGGCACTAGCCCTTTGAATTTCCAATCAAATGAGTCCTTTTAGAAGTTTCTACGACAACGCTTTCTATTAAAACCTTATATGCCCCCAGGGCATAACTTGAAACCCTTGCCCTGAGGGTTTTGGGGGAGTGTCCTCCTCAAGAACCTATTTCCTATCTGGAAATCAACTACGCTGAACAAAAAGGCTCTCTCAACATTTCAATGGGATGTCTTTGGGGAATGATGGTGGTGGGGGGGGGGAGGTTAGTTGGCCTCCAATTACTTTCGAATATTAAAAAGGGCACTAGTCCTTTGAATTTCCAATCGAATGAGCCTTTTTTGAAGTTTTTACGACAATGCCTTCTATAAAAACCGGATATGCCCTCAGGGCATAAGTTAAAACCCTTGCCCTGAGGGTTTTGGGGGAGTGTCCTCCTCAAAAATGTATTTTCTATCTGGAAATCAACTACGCTGAACAAAATAGCTATCTCAAAATTTTGACTGGAAGTGTTTTGGGGAACGATGGGCATTGAGGGGGGGGCTAGTTGCCCTCCAATCACTTTCGACTATTAAAAGTGGCACTAGCCCTTTGAATTAACACTTGAATGAGCCTTTTTTAAGTTTCTTCGACAACGCCTTCTATAAAAACCTTATATGATCCCAGGGCATAAATTACAACTCTTGCCCTGAGGGTTGTTGGGGAGTGTCCTCCTCAAAAACATATTTTCTATCTGGAAATCAACTACGCTGAACAAAATTGCTATCTCAAAATTTTGATTGGATATGTTCTGGGGAAGGATGGGCGTGGGGGGTGGCGCTAGTTGCCCTCCAATCACTTTTGACTATTAAAAAGGGCATTAGCCCTTTGAATATCCAATCAAATGAGTCCTTTTAGAAGTTTCTATGACAACGCTTTCAATAAAAACCTTATATGCCCCAGGGCAAAACTTACAACCCTTTCCCTGAGACCTGTGGGGGAGTGTTCTCCTCAAAAACATATTTTCTATCTGGAAATCAACTACGCTGAACAAAATGACTATGTCAAAATTTTGCTTGTAAGTGTTTAGGGGAATGATGGGCGTGGGGGGGGGGCTAGGTGCCCTTCAATCACTTTTGACCCTTAAAAAGGGAACTAGAACTCCCAATTTCCATTCGAATGAGCCCAATTTGAAGTTTCTGGGACGACCCCTTCCATATGAAGTGCCTCTGGGAAAAAAATAATAATATAAAACATTGGAGCTGTATGGCCTTTACTATGGGCAACGCTATAGCGTTGTCCATAGTAAAGGAATTTTACTATAGGCAACGCTATAGTAAAATATGTGCTAAAAATTTCCTAGTTGTTATTTATAGTGCCCTTTTCTTATCAAATATTTAGGCAGGTGAATCCAAAAGTATTAAATAGATTCATAATAATAATTTCATAAAAGCCGAAACGATTTGAATTCACTGTGCGTATTTTCCTAATAATTTGAGCTCAATATTTATAAGTGAATATAGTTAATTGATTTATATTTTCTTTTTTATACATATAAGTGGTTTAACCTTTTCAGGAATAAAATAGGAAGAAAAAAAATAATATTGGCTTTTCGTCTTTTCTTTGAAAAAAAGAGAACAAGTACTACTGAGTGGCTTCAACCAACCACTCTCGGAGAAAGCAGAAAATAAAGTGTTTCGAATTGTTTTGCTTAATCATGTTATCAAAGCAACAGTTTGATTTTGATCTTTTTTGTCGTATATTACCAGTTCTAGTCTACAAAGAGAAAGTGGAAAAGGCCTGAAATGTATTAACTTCGACAGAAAATTTGAACCAAGGTTGGTTTGATGAATTGAAAAGCTGTATAGCTCTATTAGAGGAAAAAAAATAGTTTTAGCTAATGCTTGATGTCAGAAGGACTGGCTAAAGTTATTTTGCCGAGTTGTATCTTTTTGGAGCCAGAATAACTTTTAAATCGGTATTGTGCATTTTTAAGATATGTGACCATTCTAATATACGACCAAATCAAAATATCAAAATAATATAAGACCACATCAAAATATGTTCTTAGAATAACCTTCTTAAAAGAAAAATTCTTAGGATAAGGAATAAAAAAATTGAGTGAAAAAATGGCATTTTTCCGCTGGTTTACTGAATTACCACTTTTTACGAGCTATTTTTTATAGATTTTGGTTTAGTTTGCTGCTTTATTTTCTCTCTTCATGACTAAGGTACAGGAATCGTATCAAAAGTAATTCTTAAACAGTGAAAGCTGAAGCCAGGCTACAAAGTTGAAGCTTTCCTTTTGTTCCTTTTTTTACAGTTAAAAAGAAATTTCCCCTATGCAAGAACACTAAACTTTTAATTTTAGAATCCTTTTGTAATAAAAATACTATATCTTAGTGCTAAGAACGCTTTGGCCTTTTGAAAACGTAACAGTAAAGTTGGAAAACAATAATTCGTAATAATTGAATTGAATTTATTTTACAACCATCATAAACACAGAAATTGATGGAAAAAACAGCAGAAAAGAGAAAACAAAAACATACACTTAATGGTACAGACAAAGCAAATACACATACACAACAAATAAAACTGACGAGAGTAGAGGTAGCCAAGGATGGCTGCTACCATCCAACTTAGCACAATACTTGTCAAGAAACTGATTAACTGCTGAAAATGAATCAGTTACTGCGTATCTCCGAATCAGGTACGAATTAATTGTTCTCAGTGGAACTTGCAGCAGAAACGTCAAATATCTGAAGAAAATTCTACGGATTTTAAATTTATCTTCATTGCGCAGAAGTTCCCAAAATGGTGTTATTATATATAATATATGTGGCAGCGCGACAGCATTATAAATTCTAGCCAGTGAAAACCTATTAAGCTTTCACTTCGAAGAAATTGTGGCCCCATACACAGTTCATATTTTACGCTCTATATGGATGATCATTAGAGAACGTGTAGATGACAGTGTGTCACTGATGGACAGTCCCAAGTATACTAATGACTCCACAGGCTTGACAGACTGGGATCCTAGTTGAATGTGAGGTAGAACAAATTTATTCCAAATAAACAACATTACTTCCGATTTTGACATATTAAAATAAGGCTAATATCACCATACTGAGATGACAGGATATTAAAATTACTTTTTAGAGATGTTATTTGCCAAGAAAATTTCAAGATGCCATCTGCAAATCCAATTATGGTCACATCTATTTCTCTTAGGATGCGGCTTGTAGTGACTTTGGACTGCGGCTCGGAAATACTATTAATAAAAAACTCTAGCGAAGAAATCGCGCCCTGTTTTATACCTTTTTTTAAGGGATTTTACTAATGGGCACTGCATTAGGAGTGCTTAAACACACTTTTAGTTCGTGATACCGATAATAAAGAGGTCAAACAATAGCTGGGTCGACACCATTTGACCGTAATTCTAGCATTATCTGTGCATGTATGCCCGAGTCAAATGCGCGGCATACGTCGTATTCACCAATGGCCAGTAATTCATTAAAAATGTGTGCATCTAACAGAACATTTATTACAACATAATGCGTGAGCGCATCTTATTCCTGATTGGAAACCAAACTGGTGGGGAGGGGCCTTAAAACACTTTCTAATGTTACCTATTAGTAGAAATTCAAAAAGCTTGCAAAAAACAGAGGAAATAGTTATCGGTCTTTAAGAAGAAGGATCTGTTGTGGGTTTCCCTTTTTTTCAGAACAGGCGTACTGATTGGTGTCTGAAGTTTGATTCCTTTAAGTTTGGCTAATTTCTGCTCCTCTAAGATTTTGTTTCTATTTTATTTTCCTTTCGTGTATACTTTCTTGGCAAGTCTTTTTTAATTTAATTTTTATTTCTTTTAAATTGACATTTTGTCGATGTTACTCCTAATATTCATATCTGGAAATCCAAAACTTATGAAATAATTGCCAAAAACTGTTTGCTGAAAGGCATTCAATAAAATGATCAAATGGGAAAAATGGATTCAGTTAAACTTTGATCCACCTGATTTACATTTTTTTTCTGATCTTGTCTACGAGAACAGTCTACCAAACAGTATTTAGGAATGATCCTATAGGCCTAATGGTGAAAAAATATGTGAAATATGTTAGTGCACTCTGACGGTTGCTATCACATAGTTGTAAAACTAGTAGCCAGATTAATCTGATGGTAAGTGGAGAATTAAGATTGACATGGAATGTTGAGAAGCAGTTTGAGAAATATAAAGCATTTGAGAAAGCCTAAGTGACATTCAGCTAAAGAAGATGTCTTTTGACAACATGCAGGGAAAGTTCTAAGGCTAGAACGGGATGTCGGCTATATATACACCCCGAAGCCGCGTCGAAAAGTTGGCGGCGTGCCGCCAAAAAAAACGGTGGTGCGCCGCCGAGCTTGCATCAGCGTGCTGACGCCGCCGCTGATTCATTCGGCGGTGGCGTCACTAATACGCCGCCGTTTTTTTTGTGTTTTTTCTCTTTTTTGGTTATCGATATCGACCTCCGGGCTTCAAGCGTCATCCCGGCTAATCTGTTTCTTAAAGATAAACACTGCTATCTTGGGCTCGCCATGTATATCGGTTCGTAGGAAGGAGAAGAAGAAAATTTCTTGGAAACAAAAATTCTACCTTCCACTTTAAAATTCTGTTCGTTTTTCTTTCTGATTTTTCAGATGAAAAGAGGTAGGTAAAAGATCATTAGGCAATTCAGGATGTTATCATAGGCTGCGCAATCGAGCTACCTAAGTAAAGAACAATGTTGGCACAATGTATTATTTCTTTTCCATACCAGGGCAATTCGTATCGAAGGAGTTGTCGTAGAAACTTCGAAAAGGGCTCATTCGATTTGAAGTTGGAATAGATATTGCCTCTTTTAATAGTCGAAAGTGATTGGAAGGCAGCTAACAACCCTTCCACGCCCACCATTTCCCCAAACACATCCAATCAAAATTTTAAGATAGCCATTTTGTTCAGAGTAACTGATTTCCAGAGAGAAAATATGTTTTTTGAGGAGGTTACTCCCCCACAACTCTTAGGGCAAGGGGTTTTAAGTTATGCCCTGGGGGTATATAAGAACGATGTTGGCACAATGTATTATTTATTATTTTTTCCTTTAGACCAGGGCACTTCATATCGAAGAAGTTGTTGTAGAAAGTTCGAAAGCTCACATTCAATTAGAGATTGGAGTTGCTTGTACCCTTTCTAATAGTCGAAAATGATTGGAACGCAACTAACACCCCTTCCACGCCCACCATTTCCTGAAACACATCCAATCAAAATTTGGAGATAGCCGTTTTATTTAACGTAGTTGAAAGTTCTGGAAATTAGGTCTTAGAGGATGACAACCACCCTCACAGCCCTCACGGTAAGGGTTGTAATTTATGCCCTGGGGGCATAAACGGTGTTTATAGAAAGCGTTGTCGTAGAAACTCAAAAAGGGATCATTCGATTGGAAATAGAAAAGCCTAGTTCACTTTTTAATAGTCGAAAGTGATTGGAAGGCTTAACATTTTTATAGTAGAGATCGATGTGTGTATAATGTATTATTTTTTGTTGTTGTTGTTGTTGTTTAGCCTAGGGCACTTCGTATCGAAAGAGTTATCGTAGGAACTTTGAAAAGGGATTATTCGATTGAAAATAGAAAGGGCTGATGTCCTTTTTAATAGTCGAAAGTGATTGGAGGGAAACTAATCCCCCTCCCACGCCCACCCACCCAATTACCTTTATGTTTAAAAAGTAAATGTTGCCTTAAGATTAAATAAAAATGCACTGTGTTAATGCTAATGCCCAATAAGGCATCTCAGCAGTATCCCAAGAACGACTGAAGGTATTATGTTTAAACTTTCGGGGCTTCTTCTGCTCTTAAAATTTGACCAAATCAAAATAGCGTAGATGTATCCAAGCTATCAAAGAAAGTAAAAAAAAAATTGCGAGTGTTATCAAGTTTTCCACTTCAGATCAACTAGAAGAGATATGAAACTAAATTAAACACTACTATTTGTGTCCAGATTTTTAAAAGGGTCTATGTTGTTAAAAATTGCTGAAATTTTTTTTCCAGCATACAAATAGCAGGCCAAACTATAAATTCTTGAAAAAACAAAAAGATTTAAATTATTATTTTCTTTTTCCCTGAAAAGACTTCGTCAATATAAAACGAACAGAAATTAATTAAAAAAAACTGTTTCCACAAAATAAGTAAAGAAATCCATTAAACAAAAAAAGAGCAAAATTAAAATCAAATAATCTACCAAGCGTGAAACTACCACAAATCTGCATCGATAAATAAATGAACCCCAAAACGAACAGAAAATACAATAAATAACCGAGTCAAACTCAAAACGAGCAGAAATGAACATAAGTTGGGCTCAAAACCCCTATGCCTTCTCAAGGTCAGAACATAATTTGCAATTTACCGAAAAAAAGTACAAACGAATGTGTATTGTCAGTTTAATAAACATATACTGATATTTAGTAATCAAAATGTTAATATTATTTGATTTATTAAAGTTATAAAAGTAAAAACATTTATATTTTTTCAGTAAAGTGCAAATATTATTCTGGCCTTGGGAAGGCATAGGGGTTTTGCCACCAACTTATGTTAATTTCTGTTCGTTTTGAGTTTGACTCGGTTAATTATTGTAATTTCTATTCGTTTTGGGTTTCATTAATTTATCGATACTGATTTGTGTTAGTTTCCCGCTTGGTAGATTATCTAGAGCTAGTATAGAAATATATCTATAGAAATGAATTGTATTTTTTTTGAACTGTTAGCAGAGCACACTGAAGTTGAAGTAGCCTTAAACTTTGACTTGAAACGTCATAACTTGACTACTTCTTTCAGAAAAGAATTTTGGTGGGTTATTCCGTGTTGATAAGAAAAGAGGGTAAAGGTGCAGTTTAGTTCCTCCTGTAGCGTAGGGCGGAGGAGCCCTATGGTAAAGGTGCAGGTTTGTTCTCCCTCATAAAAACAACTTATTTCAGCAGATACAAAGAAGAAGCCCATTTGCGGCATTCTGTGGGACCCCAAGGTCCAATGGTATTATCAGATCCCGCGAGTGGCAGTTTACGCTCGTCAAGTTCTGGCTGTACCGGCCACAAGTACCCCAACTAAACGGTTTTTTAACACGACAGGACTGATAGTGGCTGCAAAAAGATCAATGGCTGCAGGCAGAGTGAACAAACTCACTTTTGTTACATCAATTGTAACTGGAGTGATGTAACCGCTGGTTTAAAATTATTGGTGTTGTTAAGCCATGATATCTGACTTGTATACAGTGTTTTTTCGATGTTGTTATTTGTTTTTTCACTTCCTTTTCGTATGTATTTGATGAACAGGAGATGTTTGAACTTCAAACTTTGAAAGTTATACGCTCATTATCCCAATAATTAACAAGAAGGAAATGACTAAAACGGGATTTTATAGGAACAATGCGATGTTATACACAAACACAACATAGGTTTCCCTGGGTCTAGTGGCTAAAAATGAGAATTCTGCTTAGTCTGATCGACGGTGAACATAAACACTTTCCGCACGGCCCAACAAATTCCTGTTTTGTCATATTGTTCTTGTATGTTTTTAGCCAACCATTTAAAAATCCTTACTAAAATTGAGGTTGAACGTGCTTTGTGAAGTGGAATTTTTATTATTATTTTTAATCAGGAAAATCGGCGCGCCGTGGCGCGCCGCCGGTCTAAAATTGACGGCGTGCCGCCAAAAAAATTTCGACGTGCCTGGCGGCGCGCCGCCGACGATACTAAATCACACATTCGCCGCCGTCATATCGGCGTGGCGCAGCTTCGGGGACTAGCTAAATAGATAGATAGATAGATTTAGATAGATAGATAGATAGATTTATTTTCCATATACCAGTAAAATAATTACATAACAATCTACAAATCCCCACAAAGGCTCCATGGCCTGTAGGAGGGGGATTATGAAAAGATCAAATAAACATTAAACATTTAAACACTTAAGATTTAAACAATATAAACATAACATTAATATTTAAACTTAATCATTTTAAATTTTAACATGTAAAGCATTTGCTTAATATAAAAAAAAAAAAAAAAAAGAAAAAAAAATGAGAGTTCACTAAATAAGCTTTATAAAACTACAGTGAATCACAAAATCTATAAAAAAAAAGAGAGTTCACTAAATAAGCTTTATCAAACCACAGTGATGTCGCGTTGATGTTGTGTTCCGATGTCGCGGCTATACTTACAAGCAGTTTCTCCACATTTATGGTGACAATCCACGTCTGAACGACTTTCTAGTGGAAAATATCCTCTCAGACCTGAATAATATTGATTTCAGTACCCTACAAGTAAAGTACTTAAAAAATGTTTGTGAATTTGTTGACTAATACAATGTATTATATACAACAATGTCTTTAAATCTTCACTTTAGATTTCTTCTTCTTCATCGATGTATAGGCAACTGTCGTGAACCACTAATGCTAGTAAATCATTTGGATTCACTCTATATTGACCTTGATTGGTTGCAAAGTCAGGGTCACATTTTCTACTGTATAATGTAACTTCACTCTTTTCATATCTCTTTGTATAGTCAATGATACTATTTGTATTCATATTATGAAATTCAAGAGTTTCAGTTTGCGTATTTGAAGCAGTATCACATACGGTGTTTTCAAATGGTGAATCACATTCGGCAACTGCCAAAAAAAAATCCCTTGGCATATAGTCATAATAGGCAGTGTCGTCGCAACGATGACGTAGAAACCAAATTGTATTGTTACCCCAACAGTTGAATCGTAGACCTGACTCCTCCTCCCAGAATATTTTAAATCCACGACGATACCAATCTCGTAGAAATAAACTAAAATCACGTTTGGGATTCTTTCCAATCATAGCGGGGTAAGTATTCTCCCACTGATCATATTTATAGGGTGAGAGTCACAAATCTCTTCAAGACATGAATTACATCCTTTAATTTGTACTGCATAGCCTCTATGTAATTTACAAGGATTACATAATTTACACTTTTCACTATAGTCATCAATAATTGTACAAGTCTCACATTGAGTCCAACCGCCAAGAGTGTACATGCATAATGGACATGTATAGAACATTCTTAGGTTTCCAATGTCACTTGAATCTCTCACACCTAAAACGAAACTGATCGTTCCTGCCGACGGATAAATTCAAGGTGGAGGAATGGGAGAGGAGTAGTTCTGTGACGTCACCTCTTTCGAATGGTGGTGGGGAGCCATCTACATTGAATCCATTGGCAATATTTTCAAATGTGTATCCACGATATGATTCTGCTTTTTTCCAATTAATACATCAATAAATTGAGTATAAGCATTTGAGTCACATCGACAAAGCTTCATACAATAGTCCAATGGGGGGGGGAGAATCAGTTTTCATTATATTGTTAAGTGTTCCCCGAGAGAATATCCTGCGTTGAACAGATAACTCAAGAAAGTCATCCAAAATCAAATGTTTTTCTATAAACACTAGATTTGATCTAATTCTCTCTTTCTCAAATTTATTAATTTTTTCAATCCTTTAACTCTGACTGCTGACTCTAGACTGACCATGATTCGTTAGCCCTAGCATTCTAACCTGCCAGAAAGAAAGGGAACATTTTCGATTTCGAAACAATTTTATTGAATAATTACAACAACAATAATACCAAGCATATACAATTAGCGATACAGTTTATTGTCTTCGATATGTTTCACTAATGCACTTAAAGCACATTGAAGTCTATTCACATGCGCTATATCAACTTTTGCAGTGAAACATAATTGATCCTTCATTTTAAATTTGCTCAAGGATCTCACATATCTTGCATATACTTCATCCCATTCCAGACAAAGCCGTGATCCTCTCGTGATTTCCACCGCAATGTTTGGTGCTCTTGTAATATTGCCATCAACTCCATTATCAACTTCTAATAGGGTAAACATTCCACTCGTCATCATCAACACAAATATATATCCGAATGAGTAAAGTCAAACTGTTCTTCTCACTCCTTTGAATTCAATTCACAGACTAATAAAAACTATAGAAAAAAGCCTTTCCTTATATTCCCTGCAATCCTCTCCCGCTAATTTGTAACCAACCCTCTGATTGGCTTAGAAGGAGACACGTGATTTGTTTCCCGTTATCGGATCAATAAAATTCCCAATCGATTACGCAATCAATTTCTCGGAAATTCATTTTCTCCCTCGAGTCCTAGATCAATATATCTCTTCCTCACCGTTAATGGGCATGTGCAAACTTCGCCTGGAGACAATACACTTGGAAACAACAAATCAATTTCTCAGAAATTCACTTCCCCTTCGATTACGCAATCAAATTCTCGGAAATTCATTTCCCCTAGGGAGTCTGTGCCCATATATGGTGTTCGTACGGGACCTCTTGAGGCTTCTCTACTAGTATTACTAACTGAAAATGAGAAGTTAGCAAAAGAAAAAAAAATTAGATTCTTGATTATCTGGAATCAATTTTGATATAAATGAATATAGCAAAAAATTAGCTTATTGTGCTGATTCCAAATATATAATATTTTTTAAGTATAGTGTTGCCCATTAGTGGGCCTGAGAAAATATGCCAAATTTTCGAAAAGGTGAAAAACACCCCATAAAAGTCAAAGAATTTTAATGGAAATCACGCCATCAGATTCAGCGTATCAGAGAACCCCAATGTAGAGGTTCCAAGGTCCTATCTATAAAAATAAAATTTAATAGTGTTTGCCAGAAGAAGCATCACGGTTTCGTGGTTATTTGTTGTTTTTGCTTTTTCCAGGGGGGGGGGGTCATATTGAACCAATGGTACTAGAATTTCACAAGAGGGCATGTTCTAACAAAAATTAAAAGATCTAATGTCCTTTTTAAGTGACCAAAAAATTAGAGGACAACTAGCCCCCGTCTCACGCCCTTTTTTCCTGAAATTCGTCTCATCAAAATATTGAGATCAACTTCTATCAACTTCTAGTAGGGTAAACATTCCACTCATCATCATCAACACAAATATATATCCAAATGAGTAAAGTCAAACTGCTCTTCTCACTCCTTTGAATTCAAAAAACTATAGCAAAAATCCTTTCCTTATATTCCATGAAATACTCTCCCGCTAATATGTAACCAACCCTCTGATTGGCTTAGAAGGAGACACGTGATTTGTTTCCCGTTATCGGATCAATAACATTCCCAATCGATTACGCAATCAATTTCTCGAAAATCCATTTTCCCCCTCGAGTCCTAGATCAATATATCTCTTCCTCACCGTTAATGGGCATGTGCAAACTTCGCCCGGAGACAATACACTTGGAAACAACAAATCAATTTCTCAGAAATTCACTTCCCCTTCGATTACGCAATCAAATTCTCGGAAATTCATTTCCCCTAGGGAGTGTGTGCCCATATATGGTGTTCGTACGGGACCTCATGAGGCTTCTCTACTAGTATTACTAACTGAAAATGAGAAGTTAGCAAAAGAAAAAAAAATTAGATTCTTGATTATCTGTAATTAATTTTGATATAAATGAATGTAACAAAAAATTAGCTTATTGTGCTGATTCCAAATATATAATATTTTTTAAGTATAGTGTTACCCATTAGTGGGCCTGAGAAAATTTGCCAAATTTTCGAAAAGGTTAAAAACACCCCCGAAAAGTCAAAGATTTTGAATGAAAATCACGGCATCAGATTCAGCGTATCAGAGAACCCCAATGTAGAGTTTTCAAGCTCCTATCTATAAAAATAAAATTTAATAGTGTTTGCCAGAAGAAGCATCACGGTTTCATGGTTATTTGTAGTTTTTGCTTTTTCCAGGGGGGGTCATATCGAACCAATGGTACTAGAATTTCACAAGAGGGCATGTTCTAACAAAAATTAAAAGATCTAATGTCCTTTTTAAGTGACCAAAAAAATAGAGGACAACTAGCCCCCGTCTCACGCCCTTTTTTCCTGAAATTGGTCTAATCAAAATTTTGAGATACCCATTTTATTAAGTATTGTTGAAAGGTACAATAAATAATTCTTTGGACAAATTTAGAGCATTCAGAACCAACAAGAGAAAGGGTCTGCACTGATTCGATTTGCTCATCGTGTCCATTTGTAATTGATAGTATTCGCTACAGGGACATATACCAATATTTTCCAAGGAAGGAAGGAGATCTTCTGGGGAGGATTTTCTATGGGGAGAATTTCCAATTGGGATGGAAGTTTCTGGGGGTGTACTTTTCAGGTGAAATTTTACACGGGGAGAATTTACCAGGAAACATTCTCCACGGAAAATTTCTGGGTGATAAACTTTCCAGGGGGGGGGTATTTTCCAAACAGGGATATTCCCCAATGACCTTAAAAATGACCATAAACTAAATGAATACAAGTCTTTCTTCAAATAAAAGTATGGTAAGGAGTATTTTTAACGCAGAATCGTAAGCAAAAATTTTCTAGGAAGGATTCGCGGCAGGGATGGAATTGTCCGGGGGTGATTTCCCGGCAGAAGAATTTTACATGGGAGGAACTTTATACAGAGGAATTTTTCGTAGGGACATTTTCCAATGAGGGGGTGGATTTCCTGGGATCATCTGAAAAATGATCAAAAATAAATACAAAAACCAGTTTTTTTCTACCGAAAGTGAGGAGTGACATCAAAACTTAAAACGTACAGAAATTATTCCGTATATGACGGGGGCTACTCCCTCCTAAATACCCCCCTCTCTACGCTAGTGGTCGACCTTTTTTCTAATTTTTGTAAGAACGATTCTTGAAACACAAGGGCCGTGCCACCCTTGGAGTAAGCCCCCCTCCACCCTTGGTGGAACCACCCCCCTCCACACACGTATTATTTTCCCTAGATGCATCCAACAGAAATTTTGAGTTATCCCCCAGGGGCATAAAAGGTTTTATGGAACGGGTAGTCGTATAAACTTCAGATGGGGGTCATTTGATTGGATTTTAGTGCCCTTTATAGGAGACAAAAGTGATTTGAAGGCAGCCCCCCCCCCTCCGCGCTTATCAGTTCCGAAAACCAGCATCCAATCAGAATTTTTAGACATCTATTTTATTCAGAATTGTTCAAAGGTCCAGTAATTATGCCTTTGGGGATGTCCCCCCCCTGATTGAAGGACAGCCCAGCTTACCTAGCGCTCCGCAACTTCGCTTGACTCCTGGATTGTACCTCATGACATGCGCAAGAAATTCTCTTATTGGCGAAAAGCTACAAAAAGAAGTGAAAATGCTGAACCTCGTGCCGACCATACCTGTCAAGAGGAACTTTCTTAGGAAGATGAGCCTTAAGCTCCGACAATTAGTTTTTTACTGTTTATATGTTTTTATGATTTTTGTGCTTTCACACTAGTTCATTTTTTATGGATGTACTAAATGAATCTTTTTCGTTTTCATTATATTCCATGTTAACTGACAACTTTGAAAGAGGTTTACAAGTCGTAAAAATCTAGTTTCTGAGATTTCAAGATGGACATATTATGGAAAAAATATGGAAATTATTTGGCTGAAAAGGACATATTTTTGGATGCTCAGGGGACATATTCATGACTAAAAAGTTGGCAACCCTGCATGCAATATGTGCTACATACGCAATATAAAAACAATGGGGAATTTGTATAGTCTACAGCTCTTGTCCCTGAGGCTTCAAAGGGTCTTTGCGACCCTGAATGCATAGCTATGGGATATCTCAATTATTTGAACAAAATGACAATTTAAGTATTTTGTTTGAATATTTTTGGGAGTGGCAATTTAAGTATTTTGTTTGAATATTTTTGGGAGTTGTGGAAGGGCATCTGCCCATCCACCTTCCAATATTGTAGGATTTAAAACTGAGCTCTGTTTTGCTCCACGACGCACAGAAATTCGGTTGCTGTAAAGATTTTGCACGCGGACACCTATGGAAGAGTTTTGGTACCATTGCTACAGGGAGGCACAAATGAATGGGTTTACCCCACTCCTCAAAAGTACTAAAACAGCTTGGGAGTGTAGGATCGAATCAAATGCTTTTGAAATATCTATTGCACAAACATATAAAGGTTTCTTCATTCTCTCATACCTCTCCAAAATAGACACGAAAACTGCAAGTGCATTCCCAACACCAAGACCCGCATGAAAACCAAACTGATCATTTCCATGGTCACACCTATTCGAAATTTTTAAAAGAAGAATCTTTTCAAATAATTTTGGAGTAACTGAACAAACTTTAATTGGACGATAAGAGTCACAAGATTGAGGGTCCTTATTCTTTTTTGGGACACACGTCACAATGCCCTCACATAGTGCAGTCGGTACGAATTGCTGCGCAATACAAGCTTGGAAAAGTAGCGTCATATGCTCAACTAGTTTTGCAGTACCATAAATCAAATGTTCTGATTGAAGTCCGTCAGAACCAGGATGGTGTGATAGAAACAAAACTTCGGCTATGATCTAGTTGAGAAAAATGGTGTAAGAGAATCTGCCGAAAAGTGGTGTCCAGCGGTGGGGGGCATGCTCATAGTTTTTCTTTTTATTTAGTTCAACATCCGCCTAATTATCCTTAAAAGCTTCACCTTAATACCCTTAGCTTGCGCAGAAACAATAGTTATAGCAGTATTAGTAGCAGTATGCACATAGCACCTTTGGTTTTTTCAATATCCCCTTCAAAACACGCTGAAATTTTCAGCTTAATACCTACCATCAACCATTCCTGAAGCGTTTCTGATGCGTCCGCTTGACAACCTGTGTGGGCATAGTGTGTTACGATTTAGTTCCATATAGTTTCTGTATATCCCAAAAATTTCTTATTAATATCCTTTTTTTTAATAGCAGTAGTTGTAATTATAGCGGTAGAATTAATTATAGTAGCCTAAGTTTTAGTAGCAGTTGTAGTAGTAAGCCTTACTAGTGAAGTAGTGAGTAGCTTTAGCAGTGAAATTTTGTTTATAATGTGTGATTGGGTATTACCTATTGGAAATGAAGTGCTGTGGGTCATATTGTAGATGGGATAGTGCAGACGCTTAAAGGAGTCTATTTTAATATACAAATTGTCTAATTATTGTTTAGCCTTCTGATAAATATAGAAAGAGGGGAATTACCCTCTGAGCCACCTTTAGGTAAACGAAAGCCGAAACAAGGAAGCTATTGGGTGATGTAGATTTTATCCGAAATTGAGATTACAATCCAACATTTTAATTCTTAAGTAGAATAACTGAGAAGGGCTCACGCCAATCAATCAATTTACTGTTGTTGATATGCACAATGTAACAGCAAGAAATAGGACGTCTGCGGTGACGGTACCAATTGCAAAAAGATCATAATTTAAATTAAAAAAAAACTTCAACTGAATTAATCAAGTTTTATCGATATCTGCTTTGTCATCAATTAGTTCGTTTATTATATTGGCAGCTTCTGTCACCCATACACACCGTTTAAGAGCCGTCTTCAAGGCTAAATATACCATCAGTTGCAGAACCGTAAAATTTTTTGTGGTGCTGAAACGTCCATCATCTCCAATCAGGAAAACTTGTAGATTCCCGATACTGTGTCTACTGTGTGAGTATCTTAATATAAGTAGTTCTTAGATACTAACTTGGGTTGAATTTTATAAGAAAACTGAGGTGAGGTACAATCATTTTCTTGCTAATTTTTGGCAAAAAAAAACAGAAAGTAAATGAAAGTGACATCTATATTATTCAGAATTGTTCAAAGGTCCAGTAATTATGCCTTTGGGGATGTACTCCCCCCTGATTGAAGGGCAGCCCAGCTTACCTAGTGCTCCGTAACGTCCCTTGACTCCTGGATTGTACCTTATGACATGCGCAAGAAATTCTCTGATTAGCGAAAAGCTACAAAAAGAAGTGAAAATGCTAACCCTCATGCCGACCATACCTGTCAAGCGGAACTTTCGTAGGAAAATTAGGTCTTAAGCTCCGACAATTAGGTTTTTACTGTTTATATGTTTTTATGACTTTTGTGCTCTCACACTAGTTGATTTTTTATGGATGTATGAAATGAATCTTTTTCGTTTTCATTATCTTCCATGTTAACTGACAACTTTGAAAGAGGTTTACAAGTCGTAAAAAAAACTAGTTTCTGAGATTTCAAGATGGACATATTATAAACAAATTATGGACAAAATTTGGCTGAAAAGGACTTATTTTTGGATGCTCAAGGGAAATATTCATTGACCAAAAAAATTGGCAAACCCTGCATGCAATATGTGCTACATACGCAATATAAAACAATGGGGAATTTGTATAGTCTACAGCTCTTGTCCCTGAGGCTTCAAAGGGTCTTTGCGACCCTGGGTGCATAGCTATGGGATATCTCAATTATTTGAACAAAATGACAATTTAAGAATTTTGATTGAATATTTTTGGGAGTTGTGAAGGGCATCGGCGAAAATCAGGTCGAGGCTGGTTCCTCTCTTGTTACTTTGACTTTTAAAAAGGGTCCTACAAAGTCAATTTTCGACCAAGCGAGTCCCTTCTAAGATCTCGGAACAAAAACCTCTTTGAGAAGTGGCATGAGGAAAAAATTAAACAAATTGAACCAACACATTCAAGTCATACCACCCTTTACCTTGGCTGCGCTACCCCACTGCCTACGATATTTTCAGGAGTGTTACTTTTCTCTACATTCTTATGGATTTGACTTTTCATCAAATCTCTTGTTTCTATAGAGTTAAATATAAGTGAAGGACCTGAATATCGGTCTTTGGTGCCACATTCCCAAAGCAAAATGTTTGAAAAGAGAAAACATTATGTTTTTATCGTTTAACTAGATGTTTTCAAACTTAATAAAAACTGTAGACTTTCTGACTGTTTCTACAATATATAAAAACAATAAAGTCCAAGCTATTCTTTTCTACATTTTAGCATTGCAGATTTATTGAAAATCTTTTTTTTAAACATGTTTATAGCAAAGAGTTACTACTTCCAGTGACAGGGCTCTGAAAGAAATTTGATCTTAGATTTAGAAACAATAAATTGAATTTGTCCCTCTCCCCCTTCCTTAGGGATATTCCTACTTGAAAAATCCCCATCTTAGCCCATGACACCATCGATATTTTAAGTGCTAGAAATTTCTCTCAACTAGTAGTTATTTATAGTACCCTTTTCTTATCAAATGTTTAGGCAGGTGAACCCAAAAGAATTAAATAGATTAACAATAATAATTTCATAAAATCTTGAAATTATTTGAATTTGCTGTGCGTATTTTCCTAATAATTTGAGCTCAATATTTATAAGTGAATATAGTTAATTGATGTATATTTTCTTTTTTATACATATAAGTGGTTTAACCTTTTGAGTAATAAAATAGGAATAAATAAAAATAATATTGGTTTTTCGTCTTTTCTTTGAAAAAAAAGAAAATAAGTACTACTGAGTGGCTTAAACCAATCACTCTTGGAGAAAGCAGAAAGTAAAGAGTTTCGAATTGTATTGCTTAATCATGTTATCAAAGCAACAGTTTGATTTTGATCTTTTTGTCGTATATTACCAGTTCTTGTCTACATAGAGAAAGTGAAAAAGGCCTGAAATGTATTAACTAGTATATTTTTTTTCTATGTTTATCAGCTTTTTTATATTTGGACTATGTGACAGGAATGATGTATATTTGCATTATTTACTTAAATGTGTTGTAAATGTATTTTAATTGTTTTATGACAACGCACTTCTGAATTACTCTGATTCTCGTTTTTCAACGCAGGCATTTGCTGCCAGTGAATAACCCCCAACCAATAGCACAATAAGTGATACTTGATCTGGTTCAATGAGTATTGACTGAAGTGACACTCAAGCAAGCCAGTGATTACAGAAGGCACAGAATAATCGGGTGATACGAACGCATATTACTGATTTGTTGAACTCGTCAAACCCCAAACAACAACAACAACAATGTATAAACTTCGAAAGAAAGTTTGAACCCAGGTTGGTTTGATGAATTGAAAAGCTGTATAGCTCTATTAGAGGGTACAAAATAGTTTTAGCTAATGATTGATGTCAGAAGGACTGGCTAAAGTTTTTTTGCCGAGTTGTATCTTTTTGGAGCCGAAAAATTTTTAAATCGGTATTATGCATTTTTAAGATACGTGACCATTCTAATATAAGACCGAATCAAAATATCACAATAACATAAGACCACATCAAAATATGTTCTTAGAATAATAAAACCTTCTTAAAAGAAAAATTCTTAGGATAAGGAATAAAAAATTGAGTCTGAAAAAATAGCATTTTTCCGCTGGTTTACTGATTTACCACTTTTTACGAGCTATTTCTGTTATAAATTTTGATTTAGTTTGCTGTTTTATTTTCTCTCTTCATGGCTAAGGTACAGGAATCATATCAAAAGTAATTCTTAGACAGTGAAAGCTGAAGCCAGGATACAAAGCTGGAGCTTTTCTTTTGTTTCTTTTTTTACAGTTAAAAAGAAATTTCCCCTATGCAAGAACACTAAACTTTTAATTTTAGAATCAATTTGTAACAAAAATTCTATATCTTTTAGTGCTAAGAAAGCTTTGACCTTTTGAAGACATTGTGGTAATGTTGTTTTTATGGTATTTACGGGGTGTAGTGGTAGATGCCTTTATTCTCCCTTTATAGGGGAGATAAACTCTGGCCCTAAGGTATTTAAACTCTGGTAGCGTGCCTTAGGCTATGACCGGACTAATCAGGCGTACCAGCTGGGTATATTCGAGGGACTAAATATAGATTGAAGAGAGGTTGGCTATACCACGATACTTTTATTCAGTTAACATATTCTGATACAAGGTTTGATAATATATATATATATATTCTACTGGGACTGGTTGTCCCAAGTAGATCACAAGTCTCAGAAAACTATAATAATATATAATAAGATACTTAGACACTTACAATATTTCGACAATATTCCAAGGTATTTCTAATAAGATAATAAACGGGCAGAGGTTCGCCCTGCAAGTCAAGAAGCCCGCTCTCAGTCTCAAAAATCTGAGTATACATAAGGAAAACCAGCCACGTCCATCCGGTTCATTGCCGCACTTAGCCAGGAAATTGGTTATTGAACAAGTTCCCTCCAAGCTTACACATTCCAGGATGTGTATCTTTTTCTTAATAAAAAGTGGTATTTAGAAACTTTGTATTTGCGTCATAATATATTTTTACTAAATTCCAAATTGACTTAATTAGAAGGTTTTACCGCAATACTCCCCATTTAAAGAAGAGTTGCCCCAACTCTCAATATTTTACTTTTAAAACAACTTGATTTTTTTACAGCTATTATGCTTCCATCTATGGGTCATTATGTGTATATAACCTCAATGGCTTTCCTTAGGATCATGTTTATGGTCCAATATAGGCCATGTTCTTTTTTTGTCGAAGGATTTCAATTTGAAATTCATCATTGTTTCTCTTTTTCTCTGTCTCTAGGACCGAAAAATACTCTTTTTACCCTTTTCATATGCATCTTTTGTTTTAGCTTGACCCCAAGCGGCTTAAGCATTATATTAGGGGTTATGCTTAAATTAAATTTCAAGTTATATTAGAAACGCTTATGAATTATTTGAGTTTAAATTAATTTCCCATTAATAATTTAAATTATTTGTGTGATGTGGTTGATATACCGTTTATTTTTCAGGTTTAGAAA